>NC_084961.1:14911683-15071683 GCF_949316205.1 Platichthys flesus
TGACAGTTCCTCTGTAGCACGCCACTTTTATAAAACGGCTTGCAGCCTGAAATCAGGAAGAACAGATAATTGTAATTAGATTCACAGTTTCCTTTGTCTGTATACCAGTAAAAGCTAATAGTGCCTTGCTCATATGGGAAATCAACAGTGATGGAAATCAATTCTGTCTCATGGATTCACTGAAGCACAAAAAAGGTCAAAACCGACAAGGGGGATGGGGTGGATGGGGGCGGGGGGGGGGGGGGTATGAGCAGTGATGATTACAGCAGAGCTGGAGATGTGCTGGAGATGAGCCAGATTTCCCACACTGATGAGAGTAAAGTGGGCTTCCTCCTCCTCTAACTGGGTCCAACAGTGATTAAAACACACAGACCACCCAGGTAAGCAGCAGTCGAGGTGGGAAAGTGGGAGACAGAAGATGGAGAGAGAAAGGGGGGAGAGAAAGGGGGAGGATCAGCCTCTAACGTGAACCCCAGACCCCTCATAGAAAACATGCACTGAGAAACATGCACTGAGATTGAGAAAAACACGCTGTGGTTTTCTCAATCAAGCGCAGGGGTTTAAAGCTGTGTGCCGTACACTGTTCCTGTTGTGCATGGCATCCATTGTGTGTCTGAGAATTGACAAACTGCCCAAACAGTCCGGCTTTTAACGATGTTTGATCGCTGTTGCTACGGGGGGATTCTTTCACAAGGCTGTTTGCTGCAGGACAGAATCTTGCGGAGTGACTGATCATTGTGTTTGAAGACTCCCTGGATAACTACAAGAGTCTCACAGCATCTGTCAATACTGTAGACGGACACGTCTCCGCAATGAAGCCGTTGATACAACCCCATGCGTCTTTATAACTCCTATAAATATAATATATGAACAGCTTTAGACTGTTATTAAATCCTATCAACCGTAACCACCTGAAATCTGCATTATGTTAACATTCTAATTATGTTGGCGTTTGAGGTGGCAAGATAAATCTGAAGGGTCCGGTATCAGGAGGGTTCTCCCATGTACATTGTCTACGATCATTGTTAAAAGAGCCATAAAAAAACAAATACATTCATCATCATCGTCATCATCATCATCATCATCATCATTTATTTAACACCTTGGGAGCCACCTTGAGATAGAGCGCTCACTTTCGATGGTGTCAAGGTACAGCAATGCAAATAATTTCAATTCATACAGCAATAAAAAAAAAAAACCTGGTTTATACAAGAATAAATTAAAAGTAACAATGTAACTTTGAAAAAAAAAGGAATTTAATAAAAATCTAACGGCCAGTAAACTTAAAAGCAGCGACAGTTACAATCAATAGCGTTGTCCATCACTACTCAGAATTGCCTCGATGGTATAATAAAGTCAACTCTACGTTCTCTAGAAGTATATTCCAAGATTTACCTAGCTCAGTCTGAATCTGTATTATTATTATTATTGTGTTGATACAATTTTTGTATTATTATGTGTCAATCTATTATTTAGTCAGTCATTCTTAAAACATTTTATATATCCATTATTTGAATGTTGCCTATTTGCACATCCAGTGGACTCGGAGCGATGGCAGCCTCCTTCCACCTGCTAACTGCTCCACTCTGTTCAGTAACTTTGTGTTGGAGCAGTTTTTGTCGGGCAGCCAGTGGTCAGGCTTTCAAGGCTTTATTCCCTGAACCCCCCCCCCCCCCCCCCCCCCCGCATCACTATTTGTCAGATAGGCCCCAATTTTTAGCTCCCTGTATGATGCGGTGGCTGCTAACACATGGAGCGCCACAGGGGACGGTCCTGTCTCCATCGTCTGCTCACTCTGTTCGCCTCACATTTCCAGTACAAACCAACTCTGAACCAGCGACAGAGGTGTGTTCGAGCCGGGCAGGAAGCAGAAGGCATGTTTCCCAAATGAAAGTCTGTGTCATGGCGGGTGCAGAGGTCGGAGACGGGGAGCTGATACTTGGCTGTCCACTGGAGCAGCAGTGTTAAAATCCCAATTCTCCATCCTGTCATCCATCACATAGAGCCGCTACACCCCTGAGATAATAAACCTTTGACCCCCCATCTTTTCCCTGTAAATCATGAAGGCAGAACAAAGACAACTGGTGACTTTTACATTTTTTGACTTTTCACCTTTAGAATGATTATTTAGTTGTCGGGAAACTGCATTATTTAAATGTTACTACATCGTGTTGTGTTTTATGATGCAAGATTCCTGAGTTCAAACCTTCAGACAACAGATTGTGGAAGCATCAATGACGTAAGTTTAAGAAAAGCTAATTCAGTATTGTGATATATAAGTTTGATCTAGATTTTTTAATGTTTTTGTTTTAAACAACAACCATCCAGTCACCATTTCTGCCTTGACTGTAATATAAACATTGGAACGACTTCCCGGATCCTGTGTTTAAAAGCACATGGGACCACATCAGATGTTCTGTGAGCAATAACCACATCACTTCAACACAAACAGCGTGGACTGGAGGACCAACACTGAAGTACAGGAAACGGATGAGCACATTTCACTTCCTGAGGACGCTCAGATCTTTATAACGCAGCAAGATTCTAGAGATCTTCTGTCCGCCGGTGTTAGGGAGAGTCATCTGATGTGCTGTGGTCTGTGGTCTGTGTGTGTGTGTGTGTGTGGGGGGGGGGGGGGGCAGCATCATAGAGAGCAGCATATATGACAGCAGAGACAAGTGGATTGTCGCTCAGCAGAGCACAGGCCTGCAACAAGGTCCAACAATCCTACACGTGACACACAATTCCATTTAAGCTCTGAATGTTATAATGACAATTATAATAATAATAACAGGTATATAAATGAAATGAAAAAAGGACGTGGTCTGATATCTTTAATTGTCAAAGAAGAAAAAGAAAGGATCAAAAACTCCCATTATAACTTTCTTCCTTCCAATCAAACCTCCTTTGCAAACTTCCGTCCTTTCAAACGTCCGTCCTTCCTTCAAAACTAACTTCCCTCCACAACGAGTTAACAGGATAGCGCTGAGGGAAGCTGTTCATCCAGGTGATAATCATCTGTGACTCGGTCACTACGAGCAGCACCCTTCACATGACACGTCTTCCATCGATCCAGAATGAATGTGAAGTGATTAGCATCGAGCGGCTCACGGCTCATAAACACAGTCAAGCCGCGACGACGAGGATCACAAGTATGGATTTCTTCCTTTTAAATGTCACAAGCCAAAAGGGTCGTGGACAACCATAGTATAGAATCATCACATAAAAAATGTATTTGTATACATTTGTGTTTAAATAACCAGGAGTTTTAATTTCAAGTACTTCCACTCCTCTGTTATTTTTCTATGTGAAAATGGAAACCAGGCGTGGACGCAGAAAATCACAGACTTGGGAAAGACTGGTCCGTTCAGCTGTGATCAAGCTTCTCCTCTGGAAGCCGTCCACGCTGGCCCGGTCCGTCAGGTTGTTCAGCTGGCACTGCTCAAACTGAGGCAAGCTGTGTGTGTACTGGTCAAATTCCTCTCCGGCCTGGTTATTATGGACAGATTTCTGTTTGTTTGCTGTGAAATGCGACAGTTCTCCAGGAAACTGTCCTGGCTCAACTGGTCGACAGTGTTATAAAGATAAGATCCTTACTCTTCCTGTGTGTACAGCTTTCTTCTGTCACCTTGAGAGAGGCCACACTCCTCTGAGAAACCTTTAATCTTCTGGCTGGCAGCCTCATGTCTGCTGCTTGGAAACCTCAGCCATACGTCTCACCTTTTGGCAGTTTGCTGTTTGATAAATTCAAATACTCAGTCTAATCTGTCTGGGCACCTCTGCTTTGGGTCGTATCATTTGGGTGAAGAAGAAAGGATCCAGCTGCTGAGGTTAGATGGGACTGAATGTGAAGACAGCATGGAGTTACCGCCTCTCTGTGGTTGAGGGGTTAATGCAGACGGAGCTCAATGATTGCTGGCAAGGCATCTTTGAGTTATTCTCCCAATCCCACACCCACTAACAGCAATGCATGAGCACCCCCTAGTGCTGACGGGTGGAATCACTTGTGGACGGAGAAAGCTATCAGAGCAAACAAACAGTGAGCACCAATGATGCAAACAAAATGCTTCCTCAGGATACGTTGTTGTGAAAGGTGTCACCCACGGGGATTAACCAATGGGCAACAGCCTTCTTTAAAACCTGAAGAGAGCAGACTGTTGATATAATTAAAAGCAAACGCAAGACCCACCTTTTAATTACATTGTATTAATGAATGTATATGTACATATATCTCTATTATTAATGCCTTTTAACTTAATTTTTGACACTTTAATACATATAATCTCTCTCATGATTTTATCTTTATAATCACCTCATAAAATAATAATATGTCCATGTTATGTTTACAGATGATTACAATACCCTAAGTTGGCAAAAAAATGAATTCAAGTACCCATATCTCAGTGAGAGTTAAATAAAAAAGGAACAAGTTGACTGGCAGTTTTAAAATATTTATTAAAAAATAAAATAGAAAAAAATATATTTACATAAAAATGTCAAAAACAAAATAAAACAAAAGCTGGGCAGTGGTTCCCTCTGGACACCGATAGCTTGGTGACCATTGCGAGGGGCTACTGCTCGCATGAATCAGCCAGGACAAAGAGGGGCTGCCACCTTTCTCTAAAACAGCAGCCACCAGTTTAAAATCCCTCATTTTATTGCAATGGGGGTGAAATTACATTGCATCTACATGTACATGTGTACGTCGAGAGGTCAGCGGGCAAGGCCACGCTCCCTTCCCTTTCCCCTCACTTCCAAACCAATCAGAAGTGGGAGGCAACGCGGCGAGACAGACACCTTCAATTAACCGTTTCCATGACCGTCCGATGGGAGGACCGAGGACAGAGAGCGAGCTGCGTTGGGCCGCTGAGATGAACACAGATTTGAATCCATACCGACTTTTCAAGATACTGCATGGAAGTCTTTGCTGTGAAGCTGAAGGCAACTCTAACCCCTGTCGACAAGCTTCCATCACCAGCTATCATTATCAGCTCCTCATAAATGCTGGTTCTAAACTCTGAAAGCAGACATGGCTATGAGCGACACAGTTTGAAAGGGTTCAACAGGTTTGCCAACAACATCCACCTGGGTGTCCAATTTATGGGATTACATGGAAGTGATGATTTAATATGGCCCAGTGATCTCCTCTCTACATGGATTAGGAAAATAATCATCCACAGAGAGTAACAGGGTGACAAGAGTCTGATCGTATGACTGGGCGAGTCCATAATTTTTTATTTTTTTTAGCTCAAATCATTAAAAATGTGAAGATAATTTCTCTAATCAGAGGTGATGATTAGCTCATAATCTGTGTTGCCTGTGAGAAACCAAACGGAAACCATTCATGTGAGACTGAACTGATGCCAGGTGACGGTCTGACTGTCAGATCAGAGTTGCCGTGGTTCAGGGAAAAAGAAGAATTCCTGAACAGACTCTCAGTAAAAGGTAAAGTATTGTCGTTGGACACTGGTCCCTCCTGAAGTGCACCTGCAGAGGGCAAGTCGCTCTCTCGGTGCACTTGCTTGTGACGGTTGGGGCGTCCGATTTAAAAAAAACAAAAAAAAACAACAACTGCGGTGGCAAGTCTCAACACATTTCTTACACACGTTTCATTATGTCACACACTACACAGACCCAACCATCGATATTAACATACACCATTCCTTACACTTGACTGATAGATGTAGAAAACTAGACTTTGAAACATATTCGGACCTTCGGACAAATACAAGGGGTCGGGGAGGGGGGGGGGGGGGGGGTTATAATTCAAATGAGTTGGCTTGAAGAGTCTGACAGTCAGCGACATTACTCCAGCCTGACAAGCATCGTTTGTCATTTGAAAATAACCCCAGTACGGAAAAAGACGAGAGTTGACACAATTAGATCCACTTGCATAGTAATAACACCAGCATGTGTAGTGTTCAGGGCGAGTCACAGCCTTGGACAGTCCTGTCTGTGAGTGTCTGTGTGTGTTTGTGTGACACTGTGTGCCCGCCGAATACGACGTACACACGAACACACACACTCCAAGTAAACACAAAGAAAGGCATTGCAAACAATTAGCGGAAGTACCTGGCAATCAAATATACAGGAGATTCCTGAATGGAATCAAAATATATTTCCCTTTCACTAGGGCCCTTGGTCCAGGAAGAACCCCTCCCCCTCCAACCCTTCCTCCTTTGTCCAGAACCACAAAGGAGAAACCCTTATCGCTGAGCACCTTGGTGTTGGTCTTCACCGATATACAGCTGCAGGCATAGGGTTGACCCCATCAGCCCTGGGATTAGATTTCCACAAACCGCGTCCCTGAACTCGGGAGAGTTAGCATCTGAAAAGTTCTCTGACCTGGAATCAGTGGCTTTCTGCCCTCTTACCCAAATCTTAAATCTTTAAATTCAAGTCAGGCAGGCTGCTGCCACCTTGGCACTAACCTCTCCCACAACATGTAGTAAAAAGACACTAAGCACAAAAATGAAAACACACTAGCATATATGTTGAACAGAACAGGCTCTCTCCGGCCAAATCCTGCACCACCTGGAAGCTTTTCGCTTAAAAAAAGTCAGCCTTCCCCTGACTGACAAAATATGGCAACAGCTCAGACACCCACATTCAGAAGTATACACAAACGCACAATCTCCAGGTGGTTCTGCTAAAGTTTCAACTGGAGCTACTGCCCTCATCAGGCCACAGAGTACTTCCTCTCCCATCATTTGTCAGGAGATCCCAGGTTGCAACGTCATCCCTCCACCTCCCTCCATCATGCCTTAGACCAACTGGACTGAGGAACACAACTTCCTGAAGGGAATTTCACGTTGACCTCGTCCATTTTTAAAGACACATGAAGAAAAGGGGGGAGGAATACCGAGATATGAGCTCCTCGTCATTCACAGGTGAGGAGGGGTGAGAGGAGGAAGAGGAGGGGCCCTGCAAACTGGGTCTATGTCAGCCTGATGACAGACAAACGCACACACATACACACCTCACGCACGCACACAATCACACACACTCACAGGAATACCAACCGACAAACAGACATGCTCCAGAGATGCTGCCCGGGGAAATAATCCGTAAACCAAATTTAAAACTCTACAAAAATAAAATAACAGTATAAAAACGCCTTAACAAACACACACAAAATTAAATAAGCATTTACTTTAGTTCCAAAAAGAAAAATAAGATTATTGCACAAAATGAAAAACGGTTTGTTCTTAAGTGTATAAACTGTTAAAAAACAAAAAAATAACACTAGACCTCGGGCAGCTTGGCTGCGAGGGTCGAGGTCGAGGCGAGGTCAAGTGAACTGGGCGATGGCATCACCACTGAGTCCAATAGAATTAAAAAAATTAAAAAAAAACAGGAAAAGGCCTGAAAAAAGTAAAACGAGAAGAACTAAAATACTGACAGTAACATAATACTGACACTGTGAACAAAGGTCATGCAGAAATGGAAATGTAGCGACAGTGGGAGGAAGATGCAGAGCTGAGGGCTGGTGTCCCACGAACGCGGCAGCCCCGCTAGTAGAACTGCTGGTCTCTGGTCCTCTGTCTGTCCGCTGGTCCATCCTCCTTCAAGGCGAACTAAGAGCCAGGGTTTGCGTCCAGAGAGGAGGAGGGAGGAAAAGTTAGAGGAAAGAGGAGTGGTTTCTATCTGCTCAGGCTAACTGGTAGGCTGTCCCTCTTTCTGCGCCGCCAAGTGTTGCGGTGGTACTGCGTGTGCGTATGTGTGTGTCCGCGGTTAGCCAGAACGGGGTTGTTGACCAGTGGGGGGTTGTGGAAGCCCTTCACGTTGAACTTTGTTCCGTTCTGAGGAGGATCAGAGAAGGAAGAAAAATTCATGAAAACAACTTTTTTTTTTTTACTGATGCACCAAAGAAGAAAACCTTTCATTTAAAACATAAAGTATATTTAGGGAATTTGATTGAGTCCTGTACAACGACTTCTTCATTCGTGTCAAATTAGATCAGGTAGTTTGTTTGTTCAAATCTGGGGTTTTCACATTTTTCCAGACCTCGCTATTATTACATTTTTATAGACTCAGAGTATAGTATAGTCTTCTCTCTGTGAAGACATGTTTGGGCTTATTGTTCCTCATCTCAAACTTTGTCAGACAGAACACAACGCTTTTTTTTCCAGTTTTGCCCAAACCAATGAAAACCTGTAATTTCCTTTTTATAAACCCATAGAAAAATTTGCCAAATTCCTAGATGAGAGTAATATTGAGGGAACTACAAATTTGAAAGTCCTAAATTATTTTCTGCAAATACAAAAATGTTTTATAAACTCCCTTCATTTGATCTGAATAGTGGCGCCAATCATGACATCTCTACATTGTATGGTTACAATCTTATGGCTGATTATCCAAATCTCCAGTCAGAAACGTAATGGGATTTATACCATCGAACCACACTATTGAGCTCTGCTATGCATCTGTCCCTGCACATCCTGTTCCCCACAGCGACAGATGCTGGAACATCAGGCCTCAGTGTTACTGTTTACCTATCGTTATGGATAACAGATGGCAGTTTCATTTTCTATGCAACCTGTTACACCACTAGTCTGAAAAGCACGATGTGAGTCAGAAAAGACATAACAAAAGAGACACTTGACTGGAAATGAAGAGACAGAAACTATGGGTTGGAGAGCGGTATTAGTGTGTGTGTGTGTGAGTGAGAGTTTGCCGTGACAGTGCGTTGGGAATGTTTGCGTGGCATCCGGCGCCTACCTTGTGTGTGTGGCTGGAGTGGGGGCTGGACAGAGGCTGGGGGCTGGAAGGGGCAGGGGCATGAGCATGGGCTGGGGGGGGCATGTGGAAGAAGGGGGGGAGCCCGGTGTCTATACACACCTGTCTGCCAGGTATGGAGTGCATTGCTAGACCACCGGGCAGCGAGACGCGAGCCTGGAGGAGGGAAAGGATAATAATTAATAAGACGTCAGAGAAAAAAGAATATCTCAGCCTTCTCAGATTTTCTTCTGTTGCAATTTCGAAACTCCTCTAATTGTATGTTGTTCTTTTATACAAATCTGATCTAATGTTATGTCATCCTCCGCTGTCTCCTGCCCTCGCTTTGTGCCTACCTGCGAGCCTGGATGCATGAGCAGATGGTGTCCTCCCATGCCGGGCTTGCCAGCGCACATATTGAGTCCTGGGGGCAAAACGAGGCCCAGAGACTGGAAAGACGGGTACGGCGGCAGGACTGGTGGAGGGATGGGACATGGCAACGTTGAATCCGAGTCCTGGCAGATCAAGAAAGTGAAGTGATGAGGCGAAAGGTTTGTGTGCACCCTGTAGCTACTGTATGTTTGCATGTTTCCATTAGCTGGGTTAGAGAATAAGGTGCTATATGCAGCTGCATCACGTTGGTAGCAGCGTTTACACCATTATGTTGGATGATTATTGCATATTCATAAGAAACTCTTGTGGTGCCAGAGAGTTGACAGTATCATATACAGAGGAATAATTGGATGGTGCATTATGGAAGCCTGGTTCAACAGGGAAGCTGTTGTGATAATTGACCCTTTGCCTTATCAGAAAAGAGAGTGTGTGTCTGTGTGAGTGTGTCTGTGTGTGTGTCTGGTGAGTGTTTAGTTTCCGTACGTTGTCTGATCCCGACAGTGACGAGACGGAGGAGGCAGACGAGTGCTGCTGAGGGCTGGAGATGGACATGGGTGAGTCTGCGCTTTGGGGCGACGCCGAGTCCCTCTGCTGCTCCTCCGACACGACACCGCCGCCCCCCAGCACGCAGCCGGGCTCCTGCTCCGACACGGGCTCCTTGGGAGGTGAAACTAGAAGGGGACAAACGAGAGGCTAAGGATGGATGGATCATCTACGGCACACACTAAAAATTAAAAAGTACATCAGGTTTATTTCAATATTTTTTACACAAACTGTAGACTAATCTATAGTCTTGTGTTTCAAATAAGAGTCTTGTTTCTGGAGATATTCATTGATGTTGTTGTTCATAATATAGAAATAAAACAGTTAAGAGACAGACATTTTCTACGTATTAAAATACTCATTCTTTCTTCAGTCTGTTCTCACAGCGTTGGACTCAAATTGAAGAACGTTACCTCTGTTGTCTGTCCGCGCCAGATCCCTGCCCCCCCACTTCTTGATGATCCATTCCCTGTAGTCGATCACTTCCTGGGTCAACCTGATTATCCGGCCCAAGGTGCTGCAGGAGGGAGACAGATGGGTTTTCACAGAGCCCCAGCTTCACCAGCAGTGTGTTTGCAACATTGAACGGACTGCGCTCTTACCTTTCGCAGTCTTTGTTGGGATAGGACCGTGCGAGCGGCGACACAGCATGGCTCAGGACAGTGTAGGCATAGTCAAACACCTGCTTGACGTGCATGGCGCCATAGGAACCCCGTCCCACGTCGTTACCTTCGTGGTCACAAGACAAAATGAAATTTAGAGTTTTGTGCTACTACTACATGTTAGTATATGAAAATAGTATGTTGGAATCACTATTTAGCGCCAAAGCATATGATCAAAGTGCATTGCTATAGTATATATTGGAGTCAATATGTGCCAAACCACGTGAGCTGTGGACCTTATGTGGTGTGGCAGGGAGCTATGTGCTTCTATCGTTCTAGCTACCTTTCAGCATTCTCGTTGATTTTTAAGAGAATAATGTGTATGGGACTGATATTTCCGAGTGGGTGCACTTTGTTCAAAATCTAAATAAAAATCTGCATCTAGTAAATTTAATGATGTTTTTTTATAGTAAGTGCTGGGCCCTGGTACAGGTATGCTCCACGTGAAGGTTTAATTTCATACACTCTGCGTACCGTTGCTGCCTTCCACCATGTCATTCTTCATACCACCACTAGATGGTGCCAAAATTGGAAATGTTTGAAATACTTGTGTTAGAATTTTTTGAAAATCTCCCTTTGGTTTCAATTATTTTACCTTTAAGAACAATACATACACTTCAAAAGAGACTGCAATACTTTCTTTTGATTCCTCAGTTTAGGGCTAAATAAACTAAATCTAGCTTTAGTGGATAGATCTGTATTCAATGAGAACTGGTGGGAAACACACCTGGAAGCAGTGGGTCCTCTATACAGAGCATGGATGGCCTGTATCCATTTGTCATGGCCTTCATGATCTCCTCTTTGAGTATGTATGCGCCTCCATTCTTGATGCGGATCCCTGTTTTCAAGTAGTTGAAATGGCGGCCGTACAACTCAAAGAACTCGATCAGCAAGACCCCCAAGTTCTCAGTTGGGTTCCTGGCATCAATACGAGGATGAAGCTGAGGAGAAAGGATGAGGATTTGTGGTTATTGTGTATTAAAAACAGGTATACTCATTATTGTAATCTGTCTGTCTACAATACCAGATTCATTCATAAATGTGGTTTACTAGAACAAATCTTACTATGCTGCTATTGCTACAAAACTACAATCCTGCCGGGAGTTCTGTGTTAAAAGCACTTCTGCCACAATATGCAAAAGAGCTCCTCCTCTATTACAACACACGTCTCCATCAGTGGCTGTGTCTCTGTACCTGGAGGAAGCTGATGACCATGAGGATGAGGCTGTAAGAGCTGATGCCCCCAGTGAAGACTTCGTTCAGATCTCTTTGCAGCAGAAACTGCTTCAGTACAAAGATCAGGTAAGGCAGCACTGGATACTTCTGAAAGTAGAAGGGGAGAAAAAAGGAGGAATGAGAAGGTGAAAAATGAGTTACAAATGTGCACAAATTCATATTACACATGAATGTTCCAATCCACAAATCTTAAGTACAGATTTTTAACTTAAACTATAGATGATGTAGTAACATTCGCAGCTTCCTGTGTGTACAAATGTCTAGAATTATTTGTGACATTCTTTGTGTCTTTATACAGATTGTTAAATGCATGTGCATGGATGACCTGATGCACAGTTGCACACGACAGGCCAAGGCTATATTGTGACTGAAAAGACCCAATCAGCAAGAGGTTATCAGTGTCGACATAAGCAGCATTTCCAGACTTGTCCGTTTTAGCAGCTATAAAACTCTGGAGTAGTGAGGGCTCCAGGCCTATCCGGAGCAGAGTTGATGTGTTTTGATGTTGATGTCATTTGTGACACAGCTAAATAAACTTCACAGCATAATATGAAACAAAGAGTGTTATTCAATCATCACAAGTTATGTATTTATTGCATATTCATATCCCACAAAAAGAAAAACTCTCTCCTGAGGCAATAGTTACTGCTGACAACAGTGATTCTATGCTTTTATTTCTTTGCTGTGGCAGTTGAATAATCATAATCAGTGCCGTGTATAAACTGTTACACACATACTGTCTACCCTCCAACTGGGCCAAACTTTCTAGGGAAGATATTAAATGAGGCTTCCTGGAGTCTGACTTGATAATGGGCTGAAACCCCAGAGGGCCCAGGAATGGGAATTGCAAATATGTTCATTTTCCAATTGAAAAGGCAGCAAAACCTCCTGGCAGCATTGGTTGACATTTCAAATATGCTTTTAAGAAGCGACAACAAGCCTGGCAGGTATGCTATTCCAACTGGCTGCATGGGAACCTGACTTGTGAAAGTTAATTTGGAGGTGACCCCTCATTGGTAAGACTGCACCGGAGTCCATCAGGTCCATGCATTAACAACGTCAACTATCACTGGATTGATGCTGAGTGCGGCTGTCAAGAGCAGCCTTTCAGGCTGCGGCATGTATTCCAAGGAAGCCATAACACAAATATGCAACAACAAAGGACAAAAGCCAAGACCTGACAGATCGCTGGATAGCACCTGGAATTCTTCTCTTGCATTAGCCACTACAACCGTGACTAAAGAGATCAGGCAGAGATCCACCTTCAGCAGGAATTCTGTCCGTGCCACAGGGCGAAATTCACCTCATCTCAGTAGATCTGGATGAAAAGTGTCCACAGACTGTTTGACTTAAGTAGAGAGTATACCGAGCATGGTAGCTGGGGTCTGTTCCAGCTTCAGTCTGGAAAGGCGATGAGCCAGTACAGGATTGGACTGAAGTTTCATGTTATGCTTTAAAATGCCGCCTTGCCCGATTCACAGAGGGAATTTCCAAACGTTCTGTTTTTAGACCCCAATGTAAAATGGTAATTATGTGACTTCTCTGGTATGTTTTTATCCTCCATTTAAATATGTCTGCATGACCTTCTTCTGCTCTTGTTCTGTCTGGTTTTGGGAACATTTCAATTCACAATTTCTTTTCTAATTTTAAAATGCAGAGGCAATGGGTGAACATGCATTTCTGTGTGTGTTTTGTTGCCTCCTGGTCTGATATAACAACGAAAACGCCCGTGTGTGCAGCCTGTGGATCCTCGGAGCATAATTCCGAGGCGGATGTTGTGTCCCACCTTTACGTAGTCTTTAATGAAGCTCGCCGCCCTAACTCCAGTCTCCACATTGAAACTGATGTCCACCTTCACCTCCGTTTCCTGGTCTGTCAGCTTGATGATTGGCACCTGAAAGAAGACAAAAGCCATTTTTAGGACATAAACTCGAAAGACTGTTGGATCTGGACGATCCCCAGAGTTTGCCTTTCACATATGAACAACGCAGTAGGAGATTCTCAGTCAGATATGCTTAGAGAAAAACAGAAATCTCCAGAGAGTTCAGGTTTCCAGGATTTAGTTTTTCATCCATTTAGAAATGATAGAAACATCATCGTCAACTCGCTCTAGATCCACCAGCTGTATTCTCACATCGCCTCATAAAGAAATGAACCAGGGGAAACTCAGAAGAATGTCCACAGGAACTGACTCAGACGTTTGTGTTCTCACATACAGCCCCTTGAGATAATTTCAGGAGATTAGCCGAAGTCCAGTGCATTTCTCAAAGCAGTTTAAGTGACTTGTAATAGCAAACATTTACAGTCAGTCATTATCTAACTAGTTACAGCCTTTTGGATGGAATAGCCAATTCTAAAAGGGAAAAATCCACTGAATGCTACTTATGTCAGTCATCACAGTACCGAAGTTTGCCTTGTTATGTGCTGCAGAGCAATTGTTCCCAAACCTCCCACTATGGGTTTGCAGCTGTGAAAGCTTCCAGCAGAGTAGATGTATTCCTGACACTGAGCCGCAGAACAAGGGCTTAACGCTAAGACGAAGTTTACAATGACAGAAAGTTATGTGAAAAGTAAACAGCAGTAGACTGAGCAACACTGACCTGAGCCACACACTTCAGAGTTCATATTAGAGTGGTACGAAATAAACAGAAAACTATATATTCTTTAACAGGAAAAAAAGGATCATTAATTCACCACAGCTGGCCCAACTCTCTTTCAACCAGATAGAGGACTCAACTGAGTCTCCCAGGTTAGTGCTCCTCATCTTAAGACTTTTAACTGACCTTTTGAAGACCATAAGAAAGTTTCTAGGAATGCAAAAAGTGCAGCATTTTCTAGGAATGCAAAAATGGCTACCTGCTTCCTCCTTTAGAACTGGATGAGACGTATGTCAGGATGTCATCATTTTCAAGACAAGGAGGAAGATATATATATATGTTGTGTTGAATGGATGACTCTTATTACAAACCTGTTTTAGTTAAGGACAGAATGTGAACGTAGGATGACACAAAGCCCAGAAGAGTGACACATGGCCTGAATACTTACTGTAGCTTTGTCCAGCACTTTAATGGAAAAGGGTTCTGCCACGTTATGCTTGCGAAGAGCTTGTTCTAGCTCTTGTAGTGGGGGGCGCTCCCACTTCCCAAACACCACCAGGTCAATGTCACTGAGGGCAGAAGGAAATTACCAAAAACAATAGTGTTAAAATTCGGACAAACAAAATAAAGCATGTTTTTTTGCTTTAATCATGAATTTGATAGCTTGCCTTGTTGGAAGGTAGAGTCCTGTGCTGAAGCTGCCAAATATCTGGACCTGGAAAAACAACATTGAAGATATTTGAGCATGACGACCAAAATCACTGTAGTTCAACTGTTAAAGACAACCCTACATATAGAAGAGCTAAATGAGGGACATTGAGAGAAAACAAATAAACACTGACATTTCATAGTCTGTATCGCAACATGTGACGATGTACATGTCCCATTCCAATGTTTGCAAACTACTAGGTATTTCCGGGTTCAGTTTCAGAGACGATATGTGCAGCCAAGTTGAGTGCGCTGCCAAATTAAGTATACAATAGCGAGAGCGAAAAAATGCTGTGTTTTGGGGCTGTAAGGAAAAGCTCTCCAAAGGAAGCAGAGTGAGGTTCTTTCCCTTTCCGTCTGGTAAATACGACAAGGCAATAGCACAAAGACAGGGCAGGATTAATAGGTGGAAATGAAAAGGGAGGCTGGTACAAATCAGAGGCTTGATCCATTTACCTGACAATCTGGCTCACAGTGGAAGTGGGGTAGACTGGCAGCCAACAAATCAACACTGCGCGTGTTTTACATGATTAAGTAATGAGAGGGGCATTACATCAACCCTACCTCAGTGCACTACTCAACCAGCTGCAAGAGCCCCTCTCCCTTTCTCTGCACACACAAAGTGCAAACTCCTTGCAAAAAAACAATGAACATTCTGTGTTTTCAAAATCAAACCACTATTAAAGACGCTATTAGCAATGTCGGACCCATCCACATGACCTCGAGCAAAAGCAGAGAACTGAAAACAGTATAAATATAAAAAGGTGTTATCTTGAACAAACTGCAAACCTCTTTAAAAGAAAAGTGTTGTCAAAACAAGGTATCTCCACAATTATTTATGAGCAATCTGAGATCACAGTTTGTCCGCTTGCCAATAAGTCCTCCTCCAAGAGTGGACGATTTAGGGGCCTGCTCTCTAAGATATTATAATCTTAAAAGAGGGGTAGATTGATCCAAATAAATAGAAGCGGTGTGTGTGTGTGTGTGTGTGTGTGTGTATCTTACATCTGCAGTGGGCCACAGCTCCTTAATAATCATCTCTATTCGGTTCACCACCTCCTTCCTCATAGCTGCCTCTTCTGGCCGGGGAGACATGAAGTTGTAGAAGTCCATCACCTCCTCGTGGAGTCTGCGGGGGAAAAGGGGATGAAAGATGGGGGTTATTCTCAAACCCATTAACACCCATACAACACACAGGCCAGCATGAAATATGAACTGATTGTGGGTACAGTGCTTGGTGTGAAACGTGACCTTCAATTTGATGTATTTCAAATCTCTAATTGCAAAAGTGAACGCAGCTAACAGTCATGAAACGCTCAGTTGGCCCAAAATAGGTTTCCTTCTCTTATCGCTGTTCTGGTTATCCTCCGTCAAGCACAAGCCAGACATGCTAAACAATGGGTCAGTATGTTCCAGGGGAAGTATTGCATAGTTTCTGTTTCCCCATTTTATGCTGCACTTGAGGAATCTATCTATCTTTCTTTGGTAATAAAGGATACTTAGCAATAAATTACTGACATTTTAAACCAAGAAAAGCCAGTTTAACATTTGCAAAAGTTAGAAAGTCCCTAGTAAAACCACATCACTTAACTTCTGATTAATCTAACTTTGATACCAGACTAACACTGATTCATGAGCGCATCCACAGGCCCACAAATAAGCCATATCTTAAAGAGTTGGGGCATCCAAAAATGAAAATGCAATCATTATCGCCTCACCCCTATGCCGATGAAGGGGTGGGTAAAGTGGTTGAGTCCACAAAACACTTCTGGTGTCTCAGGGGTATACTTTGCTTGAGCAGAATCCAATAGAATTGAAGTAAAACAGAAAAACCATGACATGCCTCAGCTAGCTAATCCACTTGTGGTGGACTTCTAGGCTTTAAACACGGTGGAGATGACCTTTCGAATGTCTAGGCCTGTGAACACTTGGATGACAACACAACACACAAGCAGTATGTAGGCATGTTATGTTTTTCCTGATGAAGGAAGGTCACTAATGTCTTCCATCGTTCACCCCTGACACACAGTTAGTGTTTTGTGGACTCAAACACTTCACCCTCTCCCCCCATCAGCATATGGGTCAGTAGATAATGAGTGAATTTTCATTTCTGGGAGAACTATCACTTTAAGTGGTCATAGTAAAAATGGAAGGGCTCTAGAAAGAGTTCTCCTGATCTTACTTTCAGTGAAGACATTTGTTCCCCACAAGGACCCAAGACCTACATACATCTCTGAGGTTGGGTAATAAGAAAAGCAGAGTTCAGTGAAAACACTGAGGGCCATATTGTTTCAGAGTCCGAGAGTCCAGGCCTTATTGTTATAGCTGATATGGTTCTGTGCTCGGCAGCAGGGGGGGGGGGGCACGTTTAATGTAAAGATTCCTGACCAGTTAAAGGCCTCTGAACAGTGGAGCTGCTCAACCCTATGGCCATTCATTTTCGTTTCAAAGAATGCATGGCATGATGTCAGTGTGAAATACAGAACAGGGATCCTGTCACAATCAATTACCAGAGCCCTGGAGAAAATGCAGGCGGCCCTTGTACCCTCTCCACTCGTTGGTGAAAACTCTCTTCCAGGAACCCAGACGTACTGGGGGGGGCCGATGCCAAGTGTACCCCCCCCCCCCCCCCCACACACACACACACACACTCATAATAACTGCTACTACATCCTCTTCTGAAAAGCTAGTTTAGAGTTGTCTCCCTTGAACTATTTTAGGGCCCGGTGCAACAGTAATCAATGGTGTTCACTGGTGCAGTATCCGTAACCGCACCACCATGACGGCCATGTATCTTTACCGAGGAATCAATGTTTCTACTGCATCACATGGTGCAAATCTCTCCAGCCGAGACTACCAAATGCACCCCCGAAGGCAAACAACTGCAAGACTAGACAGCGCACAAGCCAAGACTTACATTCGAAAACCTTTTAGAACCCCGTATGCTGAGAAGAAAAAAAACACTAAGCTCGTTATTCGATTACCAAACAGAACATCAACAAAGAACCTCAAACTCCAGGTAGCTTTGATGTAGGAGTGGGGGGGGACTTCGGCTTCAGGCACGTGGAGCTGCTTTAAACACCAAGTGGTTGTAGAGACAATTCCCAGATGGGTGCAGTCAGCTATTACAAATATTACAATTCCCTCACATTCTACAGGTTGTTGTTTTTTTTGTAAGAGGGCACCTGTCAAAATACTTTCACTTACACAGCTCCTGCCACAAGATAGTCACATTTATACAACACCTACCAACCATTTATAATCACCATACAGTACCAGAGCACGATCATAATAAAAGGATCATTATTATGTTCATATCGATAGTATAAGTTTGGTCCGTTGTTACTATAGGTCACGTGTACATTTAGTCCCACCCCTGTCTGTTGCGTCACACTGATGGGATTGAATAACCTGGAAAATTAAGTATCGACTGTGGGAACGACGACCAGCATCGAGATTCCTAACGTGGACAGAAAGTTTGACCACACGCTCATTGTAAACGGACTGATCCCTGGGATGCAGACAGTTGCGAGGAGCAACATTAGGAGATTGAATGAACGGCTCAATATTACATAATTTAGCCGAACACGTTCGCTTCAACCTGGGAACGGTCGCTGCCTTTTATTTTAGTTTGAACATAATATAGTTTAAACTCTGCTTCGTAATTCGGCTTGGTTTGGCTTAATAATCAGGAATCAGGGCAGATATTCATTTTACTATCAAGCTGCATGCTTCTGTAACTTCTCTGTGCAGCCAGGGGAGTGAGGGGGGGCGTTAGCTAAACCAGCCGTAAACCCCTCCTCCAGTAAGCTTCATCCAAAAGCAACATATCCGGTGGAAACCTTCTAAATAAATCACCCACTGAAACACACACAACACAGTAGAATCAGACTGTGGGGCTGAAATAATAAACCACTTTCTCTAACGGCGTGCTTTCTAATGCCGCTTCTCAACACTCCGTTCAAATCCGATTTGTAACGGCCCATTTTCAAACTTCAAAAATCACGGCACTTCCGGTCTGATCCGGCCCTTCGCCTGTGCGACTCTGACAAACCGGCACATAATGTCGTATGCGCCACAATATTCAACCCGCACGCAGTTAAGCTGTGCCATTCAGCCATTTAAAAAAAACAAAAACTGTAGCAGTTAGCAACGTTAGCTCCTGCGATGGGGAAGAATCGGGCCACTCACCCGAGGACCCCGGGGTTGTACGTCCTCGTCTTCCACGGCGTCCAATTGCTCGCGTAATTCCCGTTGGTACAGTTCGAGAGCAGGTAGTTCATCCCGTAAGTGCTCGCCTTGTTGTCGCTTTTCCTCCGGCCCGGGTGATGGTGGTTGTGTGTGTGGTTCCCGGGTGCGGAGGGGTGAACCTGGTGCCGCTTCACGCACACCGGCTGTGGGTGGAACGCCGGCTGCTCCTGTAGGTGACGGTGGTGATGATGATGTAGATGATTATGGTGTTGGTGGTGGTAGAGGTTGACATTATGGTCCATGCTGTCGCTCAAGCTAAAGAGCAGGTTGGCACCCCCGACGTTGTTGTTCACGTTGCCCGATACACTCCCACCCATAGTCCTCTCGAGAGAGCAGCCGGAGGGGGGACTGTCCGTGCCTGATTCCTGCGACGATGATGAAGAGGAGGACGAGGAGGAGACGGATCCCAGGGGTTTGCCTTGAGCCGGCTCCGCGGCGATGTGTGCGTTCCTGTTGGACAGTGCTGCGACCCCAAGCGCGGATATCGCAGTGCCACTCATGATGCCGCTGCGATGGCCGCTGCTCCGACCGGCAGTTACGCTACCGCCGCCGCTGCAGACGCTCCTGCCCGCTGCCACCGCGGTCGCCACATTCTTTAAAACGTCCAGCGCAGCGTAGTTCACGCACTGGTTGTGGAGCTGCTGCTGAGCGGAGAGCGTCCTCGCTCCCTGAGAGGTCTCCCAGACGTGCATCCATAAGGCGTTCGCAGGTCCTTTCTGTTCGGGCTGAATCCAAGCTACCCTCGGATCCATTCAACTCCCCTCTCTGGTAACCCCCCTCTACTGGTGTCGAACCGGAGCCCGTCGTGAGTCCGCGTCGCTCCCTGGGCCCGTCGAAAGGTCGCTGCTCGGTCCGGGGTGACGCACGGAGATGGGTTCAGACGTGGAACCGAATCAGGACCATTGGTAAAGTGTCCACTTTACGCCGCTAGCAGGAGGAAAAAAAATCGCTAGCCGTATCCCTACGAGAATTCAATATGGCGTATTCTCTTCAAATCCATGCGCATGCGCAGTGCGAGGGGTTACTTTAAATGATGACTGCGCCCCCCTCCCTCCCTCCCCATACGCCCACTCCCCCAACGCTCCGATGAGTGATGATGAACTGAATAGATATTGGATTTCTTTTCCTTCCATCTGATAGACATTTAATTTAACAACAGATTAAATAGATGTCAATATTGTATAAAAAGGGATCCGAGGCTCTGCGAACCCGCGAGTCATGGTCTTCCTTCTCCACCTCCCGGCCACCACCACCGGGTGGGTCCGCGAGGGGGTATCCCCATCAATATGAGGCCCGACTGGGTCCTCGCCTCGGAGGGGCACACATCACAGAGCCAGCTGTTATATTATATTTAAAAGTCAAATTAAAAAACTAGTAGTGACAATTCTAAATAGACCTGCCTGCTGCTGTAACAACTGGATGTGTGGATCAATAAAGTTGTATATGATCTTATCTCTCTCTTAACTTGCTTGGCCTGTGATAATGCTCCGGGGCTTGCTTCAGAATTATTCCTAGTCATTAGGTAGTTCTCCTCAAACACTTTTACAATAGTCACTTTTTTTTATTGTTTGTGTGTTATGGGCAAAGCATTAATAGCAGACGCAGCTGCATGTGCCTCTGTTTAGTAAAGATGAAAACAGAATATGACAACTCTCCATTAAAAAAAAACAATTTACGGAAACATTGGAATGAGGGAGACTACGTATACTGCCTGCTGACGTCTGAGATACTGCTTGGGGGCCAGAATAACTGCAACCTCTGGCCCTTGACATGCTGCTCCCATTAACACCAGAGAATGGTCCCTGCTGCATAACACACCAAGTCTTTTGTAGAAGCATAAATGGAATGCCGCCTTCTTCTGGATATTACTAGAGATGTACGCTGCAGCCACTGCATCCAAATTCACTTCTTTCAGGGAGCAGCACACAGCAGGTGGTGTAGATCATTCCAGCCTCTGTATGACACCCATCCCGTGTAACAGCAACCCCCACCCCAGCCCCCATTAAACTCCATGACAGAGCAGATAGCACAGGCAGGCTGGATGAGGTATAACCAGCACCTTCCTGGATGCGTATGAAGGCAATAGAGAGGGAGAGAGAGGGGGAGGGAGTGAGTGAGGCTCTTGCATGCCAGCCTCCTACCCTTGCTGCTCACGTGCAGCATGTGACAGAGTCGAGGAAAAACCCCCCCAGAGCAAACTACATGCCGGCTATGTGTCAGCTAGGATATGTAGCACCGTCCATGACACACTGAGGCAAACGCACAGCTGCTCACCCCCACTGTACGCCCATAGAGATCCAAAGCTTTCCCTTTCCATCTCCATCTTACACTGAATCAAACCACAGGTGTTTAAGTGACACGCTAGATGGAATTAGATATTCCTCTCACCTCCCATGTCACAGTCTCAGCTCAAGCCAAAAGCACACACTGACTTTGTGTCAGCGCATATGTGTGTGTCTGTGTGCGTGTGATTTCAAGGCTGGTTTGTGTCAGTCAGCTTTTATGGGATTACCACATTGGTGATGACTGGACCATGGCTGACGAATGCCTAACACACGCGCATACAATGGAAGGGAGAAGTCAACATCATGCCCACAGGCATTACAGTAAGGAGATCATATTGAAGAAGCTTGCAGTTGTCTGAGGCTGCATGTGGCTTGAATGGTAATGATATCGCAGAATTGACTAGATATTGCACCCTCATGAGTCGAAAAACTGTATTTACATGGTTATATCAACAGCTATTATATCAATTTCACATTTCTAAGCATGAATATATTCCCTGCGGGGTCGAAGCCTTACTGTGGGTTTATGTACAGTTTACTGAAGACACAGCCATAACCAAGGGAATTGCATTTGGCTGCAGAGCAGCACCCCCTGCAGGCTCACAACAGGCTCGACAGCTAATGTTTGCCCTTTACAGGAGGGAAAAAACAGCACCACCTGCAAGTCAAGAGTGTTGTAACTGTATTTATTTATTTTACAGATGCTATGTGTTTGAGGTTTTGCATTTATTGTAAACATACAAACATTTACAATTTAAATCAGTCAAAACATGTGTTAAATAACTTTCATGAATGCTAGGACTGGAACGAAAGACTTCACCATGATAACCAACCATTCTCTTGCAAAACCAAGGATTTTGTGTTATGTAGCCACGAGCTAGAATTTAAAAGGCAACTCAAGCAATCATGAAACATTAGGCATTAAAAACAAACAATAAACCTGCAGCTGTGACTCTTATCGTCTGAGGGTGTCAAAGGTTTTAAAGTTGAAAAAGCTATTCCTATAGGAGGCGATACTGCAGAATAACAACGTTCCTTTTCTTTCCTACAGTCCATATACCACAGGCACATGTGTATATGTGCCCCCCCCCCCCAACGAGTATCTGCTTCCTGCATTACTGAACATGCAAATAAAGAGCCGTGAGTCATTACATGGAGTCACTTTGCATATAAAAAGGAAATCTGTCGCGGTCTGCCTAACAAGGCATTAAAGTCAGATGGTAGTCTCAGTAAACACTGTATATAGTGATGCAATTACAGGAAGCGTGGATACAGAAAATACACATGGGAAATGGGCTGGAAGAGCGAGAAAGAGAAAACAAGAGAGAGGATCTTGTACATGAAGGATGTCACTCTGCGTAGCCTTCAGCGACACACAGCCTTCGTTTCTCATCCCACTCAGACACAGCGGTCATTTAAATTATTGATGACACCTTATCTGAAAATGGTGACCAAACCCTTATTTTCAATACATTTTTTAAATTCCTTCCAATATGACCTTGGCCGTGACTGGTGTTGGAAACATCTTCTCCACTGGGAGAGAGAGGGATGTTAGTGATACGAAGCTGCAGCCGGTACTTTTTGAAAGAGACAAAAATGGAGAGCTTCCGCATTAACCACTATATACACACACATATAGGCTGTGTCAGATTTGACCAATGTAAAGGGAAAATCCCACTTTTTTTTCAAACTTAACCTATTTTGAGAAAAATTCGAGTAAGGCACATCATTTTATCAAGTCCTACAGAACAAGACATGAATGAAAAGAAAGTGCTACTTCACACTGACAGAGATTATTTGGCTCATGGTAAACAGGATTATGAAACAGCATTAGAGCATAAGAGATGTTATGATCTATATCAGTGGAGCACATTTCTTATCTATTCCCCTAGTCTCCATCTTTTCAATCAGTCACAGGCAACCAATGTAATTTATCCATGCAACGCTCTCCTGTTTTCCAATTCTCCCCAAATACTTTTCCCATTAATTTCCTTGTCCACTCTTCTTTCTCACTGAAAAGAAAATCTCTTCTTCTCATTTCAGGCATGGGTGAGTTATTGAGGGCAGTGCTTGAGCTCTGTTTGATTTCCTTGCAGCCCAGTAGATGGGGACAGGTTGGTCTTGTCCTTTTACTCCTGAGCGGCTTCTCAATCCGGAGTTTCAGACGATGTGGTGAAGAGGAAAAGTCTCACTGGACGAGGTGGGAGAACACGTCGGAGTTAACTCAAGGTCCCGTTTGTATCTATTTAATGTAAACGGCTGTGAAGAAGATAGCTCAGCAGCAGATGATTCTTGAGGATTAATGAAAACTTGAAATGCCTGCTTCGCATTTCCTAGTTTATGTTCCATCTGGGAGAATATGCAGATCAGCGGAGAAGCTTTTTAACTCTTTACCGCTGGTGCAGTGTGTTATAAATCCCTTGTATTGCTGTTGAGATACGCTCCAATCACCATCTTATATCCTCTGAAGGATAGCTCTCCAACACTTCCAGGACATTCAGTTCACGGTTGCTGAAAGCTTCTTTTGCTTTATGGATATTATTGCCAAACTAATGGCAACAATAAAAATCATAATGAGCCAATGGTCTTTAACTGTAACTTGCTTGAAGCTCAGATGAGATCATTTACAGGCATGCAACCTGTTTCAATATTTTCTCAATAAAAAAAAAAGAAAAAAAAAAAAGGATCTTTAAGGTTTGTTCCAACATCAGCTTTCCTTAATCAGAAGAAATATAAGATAACATTAGACAAGCTTAATAAAATAAACACCAGTCTTTAGACAGCCCACTTGCCTTCTGGCCTAATGACTATTCTGAGTAACGATTTAGGAAGCCTAATAATTTTTTCTTTTGAAAGCATGAACTAATAAAGAATTGTTTCCAAAAAATAAAATATAAGAAATTATTTTTCTCAACAACAGTACCTTTTCCAGCTTCCAGTGCATAAAGTACCTCTTAGAACAGGAATGGAATCAAAGCCTTCCTGCTTTTTGGGTAGTCCTCAAACTTAGCAAGGTACCATCTGCAGAGAGAGACAGAGGGGAAACATGTATTCTCCCTTTAACACAAATTCTTGCTTCAGTTCATTTCAACCTGCTTACTGTGTATTCTTGTTCTTACTTGTGGTGGGCCACAGCCCTGCTGGAGAGGACCACTGCGGTGAAGATGGCGAAGGCTGCACTTTGAACCGAGTGACCAGCCAGAGCAAAGCCTGCCCACTCCGTTATCTCTCCTAAGAAGTTGGCTCCTGATACATATTCAAACATCCCGCCTGTATGTAGAAGACACAGCATGAGGACAGAACCCTTTAAATGTTAACTGAAGCAGCCAACATCATTCACTTTCAGAGAGAATTGAATTATGATGACTTTTCACCCACTGCAATTCAACAACATCTAGACTAAATGGAATGGAGTCTAAATGCTGCCAAAAAATTCAAAAGGCCTCCACACAGTTCAATCCACATCGCCTGAGCATTAGCTATTGGGCTGCAGGTCATGTGCATATTAGTGCTGCAACCCTCTATGTGAAAACCCCCGATTTGTGAGGGGATTCCGGGCGTGCCTGGAAGTTCATTTAGAGCCACACAGCTCACAGCTTCCTCCCGCCTCGCCTTCTCCTCTGTATTTTCCTTGAGGGTCCAGGGTGGATTGTTTGGAGCTCAAGCTGAAGGTGCTATTGTTATGACTATGTTCTTACTTAGAGGGACCCCTCGCTTTGTGAACCTTATATGATGACTGATTCACTTGGCAAAAAGTCCAAATTGTGGTTGGAAACTACCAATATTTGATCTAAAAAAGCAGTTACTTTTTCATCCCACCCACCAAGCTGCTTGTGTAAAGGAATTTGGAGTTGGGCCATAATCGTGTTTACCCAACCCCCTCCTTACGTGTCACATCTCACTGAATGTGCATCCATTTTCACACAGTAAAAGGTCACAAGCTGTAAAAATAAATAAAACAAATAATCCATTCTTTCATCTGTTTAGTCTTTGTGTCATGAGTAGTACTATGAGAGACCCCATTCAGTGCTGACGAGATGTAAGAGAATCCAACACACCCAGTGCAGTGAACAGTTTTAAGTAAAAATAATTCATAAAAAATATAATTTGGCAAATGAAAAAGGAACAATTTGACCTCATGCTTGCTCATATATCACAATCTGCCTTTTCAATATGAAACTCGAAACTGGAATAAAAATATAGATGGAAGGGGCCAATCTGGCTTGAAAGCAACAAAAAAAATCCCATTCTACCAGAGGCAAATTAGTTCAACATGTTTGTATATACAAACATGTTGAACTATTGCTTTATAAGTAAAGCAGTATTTAACTGTGTTGTGAAAAATAAGCATTTACTACTAAATATTAGTGTAATTACACTTTTTACAGGACTGAATGCAAAATTTTGCATGAATCTTGTACAGACATAATATTCATGTTCTAGAGTAGGCCTGCCTCCCTTTCTAACATGATTACTATCAACACTGTGCGGTTTTGACATTTTCTATGTCCGTGTCAACTACAGCAAAACTCCACCCATCAACCCTATGGAGGACCATACATGACATAAGTAAAAATAAATACATAAATAAATGTATAAATAAATACATAAATAAATAAATAAATGAATAAATAAAAATGGAAATAAATAAATAAATATGTTAATACCAAAAGAAATGTCAAAAGAAATGTCTTAAATATATTTTAACATTTATTTTTTCCCTGATACATTTCCTTTGCATTTGCAGTGTCCTTATGCTAATGAGAAAGGCAGGCCTAACCGCAGTCTCATGCAGGATTGGTCACAGGAGTGTAATGATCCAGCCCTACTACTTCTGCCTTTCAATGCTGGTGTCCAGTAGCTGTTTGCAGCGTTGAGCCAGTTCACACTTAAAATGAACTAGTTCAAGTTCAGAGGGTTAGTTAAGGTTATTTTTTATTGGGATGATTTAGCTGTCAGTAGTCCTGACTGTGAGCGTCACGTCTCCTGTTCTACTGAGCTCAATGATCGAGCCGAGAGGAGGAGGAGGAAACAGAAACTCCAGCTCGGTACAAACCACCTGCAGCCTCTGCTCTGATCATGAAGACGCTGATCTCTGAGCAGATGTGACCAGAGAAACTCTGTGTTTCCACTGTTTCCACTGTTCCACAGAGTCACTAACTGGCTGCTTCACGGTGAAGAGATCAAGTCTCAGTCACTGCCCGTGTCTCTGAGCGAGTGTGTGACGGAGCGCAGGGGCTGTGTGTGTGTGTTTAGCTCAGTTGACCAATCCTGCTCGAGACTGAGGTTAGGCCCGCCTTTCTCATTAGCATAAGGACACTGAAATGTGGAAATAAATAAATGTGGAAATAAATAAATAAAAGTGGAAATAAGTTTAAGACATTGATTTATTTAATTCTGCATTTATTTCCATATTTATTTATTTATTTCCACATTTATTCCAACTTTTATTTTTCGATTTCAGTGTCCTTATGCTAATGAGAAAGGCGGGCCTTACCTCAGTCTCGAGCAGGATTGGTCAACTGAGCTACACACACACAGCCCCTGCGCTCCGCCACACAATCGCTCAGAGACACGGGCAGTGACTGAGACTTGATCTCTTCACCGTGAAGCAGCCAGTTAGTGACTCTGTGGAACAGTGGAAACAGTGAAAACACAGAGCTTCTCTGGTCACATCTGCTCAGAGATCAGCGGCTTCATGATCAGAGCAGAGGCGGCAGGTGGTTTGTACCGAGCTGGAGTTTCTGTTTCCTCCTCCTCCTCTCGGCTCGCTCATTGTGCTCAGTACAACACGAGACGTGTCGCTCACAGTCAGGACTACTGACAGCTAAATCATCCCAATAAAAAATAACCTTAACTAACCCTCTGAACTTGAACTAGTTCATTTTAAGTGTGAACTGGCTCAACGCTGAAAACAGCTACTGGACACCAGCATTGAAAGGCAGAAGTAGTAGGGCTGGATCATTACACTCCTGTGACCAATCCTGCATGAGACTGCGGTTAGGCCCGCCTTTCTCATTAGCATAAGGACGCTGCAAATGCAAAGGAAATGTATCAGGGAAAAAATAAATGTTAAAATATATTTAAGACATTTCTTTTGACATTTCTTTTGGTATTAACATATTTATTTATTTATTTCTGTATTTATTTATTTATTTCCATTTTTATTTATTCATTTATTTATTTATTTATTTATTTTTACTTATGTCATGTATGGTCCTCCATACAACCCAAGTAATAGCAGACATTAAATGTTTTGTTTTTTTTTAAGTAGGAGAGATTAAATCAGTCAAACTAATTATAAAAGGTGCAGTCATGTCAAATATAATGTTGTTGAGAGTTAGATGTCAGGTAATATAGGGATATAAGGCTCTGCTGTGGTGAGAGAAACCATTTGTTCCTGTGTTTTGATGACTAAAGACCTTACCTGTGGGAATCTTGTAACCAGTCTCTCCGGGCTTTCTCAGGTTCCTCAGGATGTGGTCAGAGTGCACATTCACAAGATAGCCGACCAACCACAGCACAGCCCCTGGGGATAGACCAACCACAAGCGGCTGTAGCACAAGATTTCAGCAACAGCAGCCAGATGGCCGAGCTATAATCTAAAAAGTTACGACATCTATTCATAATTATCAGTGAGTATTCATCAGATGTTTTGCTGCGGTGACCTGCAGTACTTAAAACATATGTTGCCAACCATATTCTCCCAATTTAAATCAAATCCAATGACAGCTGTAATGTTGGCTGCTTATGTTGCCAGGCCTCTGTCAATCACATCTGGTGAAAACACGTCCACACAGCCCTCATGCAGGAGACTGAGAAGTTTAGTTTATAAGTTTAGTAAATAACGCAAAATAATGTACTTTATAAAACTGCAACTTCTCGCACATTTAGTCATAAATATGTAGTACAGAGATAAACTTTGAAAACTTTGAAGGGGTTCCACACCATGGGTTCTACACCATATGTGTTTTTTCAGTTGTTTTATTACGTCTGAAGTCTCGGTCTGTTGCAAAGTTTACTTCTGAGACTCCGGTAGTGTCTGTGGACTCAACACTTCACCCACCCCTCTATCAGCATAGTGGTGAGTAGATGAGGGAATTTTCATTTTTGGGCGAACTTTCCCTTTAAAGTTTTTAAAGCATCTAATAACTAATTAAAACCAAACAGAAACATGAACTGGATAATTCATTTTTAAAGTGTACTTTGACTTTTGAGGTTTGGTCAATGTCTCAACCAAGATCAACATGCAAGTGTCAGGATTTATTCTCCATTTTGCTACGCTACAAATTTACAGGGACTTTAAGAAATGATATTTTAATTTGACAGTTTCCTGTGTTAGCCTGAGCAGCAAGGTGAGCCAAAAACAACAGCTGAGCACTTTCCGGTTTGAAAAGCGTGAGAGGCACCTGTTGTGGAGCAAAAGCCAAGAGAGGGAAACGACAAGTTAGCCAAATTCCTTTGAAGGAGCACTATGTTTTTTCCAACAGTTAAACATGAATGAATGTTTTAATGAGAAGGAGAAGTGTAGGGGTAGATAGGAGAGGGTGAATGGATGAACTAGTGAGAGGTAGGGAGCCTGTTCTTTTCCTTCACACTGTTAACTGGCAGTTTAACACACCGTCCCAAAATATTTTATTCAGTGATGTTTTTTATAGGTTATTGCTTATTTTTAAGTTACTTGTGCATTCAGTAATTGTGTGTCTATGTTGATTTTACTTACACTTTCACTTTTTCACACACCAATCCAGTTTATTTTTCCGTGTAAAATATGTCTACTTAGAATTAGAATTCTTTTAGTTGCCAAGTATATTTACACATACAGGAAACTGCCTCGGTGTGGTTGGTGCATTGGACATAAAACAACAATCGGACATAAAACAACAGCATATACATAAGAAAACTAAGATATGGGCACGTGCAGTGCTAAGATGCAGTGATGGGTTTCGGGATAGTGCCAATAAAATGTAAATTATGTGCGGGGGGGGGGGGCGCAGAGTCAGTGTGATGCATGGGGCTTGTTTGTGAGTTATAATGCTAGTATATATCTTAACAGATAAAATCAAATTAATTCAGTAAATTTAATTTTTGAGTTCTACTTGAGAACTCCTATGCTAATGTAAACAAATTCGTTTTGATACTTAAAATCTTTGTTTTTTGCAATGATGCTGGAACTAGAGATCCTGAGGGGGTTGTAGAACCCTCTACTTGTGAGGGGCTGTAACTGCAAAGTTAAACATGAATGAATGTTTTAATGAGAAGGAGAAGTGTAGGGATAGATAGGAGAGGGAGAATGGATGAACTAGTGAGAGGTAGGGAATATTTTATTCAGTGATGTTTTTATAAGTTATTGCTTATTTTTAAGTTACCAGAGCATTAATTATTATTATTATTCTTATGTTCCACTTTCACACACCAATCCAGTTTATTTTCCTTGTAAAATATGTCTACTTATCATGCTAGTATATTACTAACAGTTAAATCCAAATAATTCAGTACATTTGTTTTTTTATTTTTCTGTGCTAATCTAAACAAATCCGTTTTGATACTTAAAATCTAGGTTTTTTGCAATGATGCTGGAACTAGAGATCCTGAGGGGGTTGTAGAACCCTCTACTTGTGAGGGGCTGTAACTGCAAAGCAGAAAATATGTTCTCGAAACAAACCCATTATTATTACTTTTAGAATATCCGAGATCATTTCAGCTGGTATTTAAGTTTCTGTCGGGTATAACATAAAACTTTCTAACACTGTTCACAAGATAACATTTTTCATATCAGTCATATATTGCGATAATTATTGATATTTCTTTTTCACATTTAATATGATGTCATTACACAGACTTTTGTCTCAGCACCCTCATCTCTGACTGACTTCCAGCATCCCTCATGTTGAGTTTGAGTGTTTATTCCAAACCCAATCTATTTCACACTGACAAAGATGGCCAGCTCAATTTGGATAACCCTCATCTTTATCCCTCATCATCTTCCTGTCACGGAGAAGCTCTACTGCATATAAATCAATTTTTAGAAAGTGTAGCAGCAGCCACAGAACACCTACCAGTGATGAAGCATGGATGTGTCACCCAGTGTGCAGGGTACTCAGCGTAATGGCTCAGGTACCTGATCTGCATGTAGCCATTAAAGACGCAAAAAACAAAAGCCAGGGCAAATGAGATGACTGGTGTCGCTTTACCTCCTCGGATTAAAAATGGATAAATGAGGGACCTGCAGCAGAAGAAAAACAAGTTATCATCGCACAACCTGTTATTTCAAATACATGTTTTGATGTGTATTAGTTAGCTGGTACAAACAGTACACTTAAAAATGCAATGCCCACTTTGATATTCTTCTCTCCTAATGAGTCCTTCATTAATAGATAGATAAATAAATATAAAAGCTGAGAGGCACAGGGTGACTGCACGAGAGTGTATACTGTATTCGGGCATAGGTGGGGGAGGGGGATATTAATAGACTTATACATATATAAACTTTTACAAGTTTAAAGTCTGTTATGGTATACACATTTAATGAGCATTAAACGCTAGGGGCTATATATGTATAATCTAAATGGGTATAAAAATCACATTATATAGTAGCAAACTTTAAATAATAAAACTATATAAACATGTATGTATATATTCACAATAGTATACAATATTATATGAATATAGAATGGGACGTATAGTATAGTAAGTATATAAATATATACCTAGGCTAATTTCAAAATAAGAGTCATCCATGTGAAATCATATAATTAGTGCAGATAATGTGCAAGAGGATACTTATGTGCAAAACGGTTATCAATAACAATTGTGCAACCTGCAGAAGACAATGCTCTCCCACTGCACTGTGCATGCTGCTAACTGCAGGGGAACCTTTTCTACAAGTGCTAAGTTTCATCGCACCCACCTCTGGACATAGTGGCAGAAATACATGGCGATGAGCAGCTGGTTGGGCAGCAGGGACGTTTTGGCCGAGGATGTCCACAGCACCAGACACAGAGGCACGAGGAGCGCGGGCAGCTCCTGCACGAACCAGGCGAACCTGGCGTCCACTGGGAACCCGTATCGGCTGCTGGCGTAGCGACCGTAGGGCACGTTCTCGAAGAGCAGAGTGAGGAAAGTGCACGCGGCCATGAAAAACAGGATGTGTGCCATCCGGTCCAGGGTGTGCAGCTCCTGCTCCTCTGAGGAGAAGAGTCTAGAGAGGAGCGCGTCCATGACAGCAGGAGGTGGGATTCAAGAAGGAGACACACACAACAGGAGAAGGGTGCTAGCCACTGACACGTGCTACGATCGACTGCTTATCCTCTTGTGTTGTAAAGGGGGTTGGGATTCCCAGCGTCATATATGCATTACCGCCCCCTCTCCTCCGGAGTGTGGAGCAGACATTCACCTCCACCCTGCTCGGTCTGTCTAACAAGGTGAAAACAGATTCTTCTGACTCTCTGCTGAGCTCCTGAGCTCCTGTCTTTCTCACATCTTCCTCCATCTGTCATCTTCCGCTCACATTTGCTGCGCAGTTGGTTCATACACGCCACTGAGAATATGATCCACACATGAGCACTCGACCAATCGCAACCGCTGAACTGACATGGGATGGAATCTTAAAAGCCAATCAGAAAGCTCGGTCTTGTGTCACGATCAAACAAGTTGCATAATTGAATAATATATACAAAAATGATTAACTTGATGGCTCTAGAACTTGATCTTTGAATGTATGCAAAGTGTCCACCTATAATGGAATGCTAATGGAAATTCTAACGATATTGTCGAAAAATTTAAATGTGTGTTTCGTTGAGTAGGCTATGATTGTTTTTCACGCATAAGAAATTAAAATAGAAATATATATATTTTTTTTCTCATCTGGTAAGATTTCTGAAATCGGCCTGAACTTCGCGCAGATATATATTTCATTTTCTTTTCAGGCACAGTCCGCGGCCACCCTGAGGGGGTCCTGATTCACGTGCGTCACAGGCAACACGTTTTGACGATAACACAGTAGCTCGGCGGCTCTTCCTCCCTGAAGCTCCGCTGGTTACCCGAGTCGCTGCGCTCATTTCCCCGCGTCCAGCCACCACGTTGCTCCGCAGACTTTTCTCCAGGGTCGTCTGTTGTTCCAAAATGGGGAAGAGAAGCAGACAGAGGCAGAAGAACCAGGTCGCCGGCGGCCGGGACAACAGGGACAACGCTGTAAGAAGCACTCTCCTCCTGCTGCTGCACCTACCGTGCTACTGTTGTGTTGCTCTGTCAGGGCCACATGTTATTTAGCTTTGAATATCCGGCAAATGAATGGAAACGAGGTGAAAACGTAACTTTGCTCTTGTGCTGCCATGACTCTGTGAGCCAGGTTCACCGCTAAGGGAAGAACCAAGCAGGGGTTGGAAAAATACTTCAAAATCTAATTGAGTGGAGTAGTGTTTCGTTAATAACCTCAGGCCGAATTGATGATCAGACTAGAATATAATGTACCAGCCACTATGTGCTGACCTATTATCTCTGAAACTGAGACCATAAGCAAGAAAACCTTTAATTGACTGATTTTTGATTGACGTTTAATCAACGTTTGCATGATTTAAACCAGATCACCTCTTAATCTGACAATTTATTACATATGGCATATACCGGATTCCAGGGGCCCCAGACAAAAAACGGACCTACATTTAACCACATGATACCAAATCACATAAGTCTCTCTCAGCTGGGGGCACAGGTTTTGCTTGCCCTGTTGCTATGCCCCTATCCACACTAATGGCCGTGCGTTCATGTTCTCAGGGCTGGGGAGCTGGCTACGCCGACATCGTCAAGGAGAACAAGCTGTTCGAGCACTACTACCAGGAGCTAGGCCTGGTGCCAGAAGGGGAGTTCGAACAGTTCATGGAGGCAATGAGGGAACCGCTGCCCGCCACCATCCGCATCACCGGGTACAAGAGGTCAGCTGGAAATCCTCCTACTCTTTAGTTAGTCGTGCTTAACATCACGCACGAGGGTTGTCGTATTAATGTGTCTCTGCCGCTCACTTGTAAGTTGTCTGAATGACACAGACGATACGAAAAGCCTCGTATGAAAGAGTAAGGCCCTATTTCATTCTCTCTCTGTATTGTTCCAGCCATGCCAAGGAGATCCTCCACTGCCTGAAGGAAAAATACTTCAAGGATATTCAGGAGCTGGAGATTGATGGCCAGATGATTGAGGCGCCACAATCTCTTATCTGGTAAGATCTTGTTTACATTGTTTACTCAAAGCTAAAAGGTAACACAGGGTCATAATGGAATCCCAGTACGCACTGTGCCTGTCGTCTCCAGGTATCCTGATGAGCAGGCCTGGCAAACTAACATGAGCAGGAAGATCATTAGGAAGTCGCCCCTGCTGGAGAAGTTCCACCAATTTCTAGTCAGCGAGACAGAGTCGGTGAGTGTAACACAAACCTAACACTTAATACCAGTTCTGAATGTGGTCAGAGAAGTTGAGGATTTGTTTTTTGTCCTTGTAGGGTAACATCAGTCGACAGGAGGCTGTCAGTATGATCCCTCCACTGCTTATGAAGATTGAGTCTCACCACAAGGTAAAAGCAGAGCCCTGTTTGAAGGTTAAATATGTCAGGTCGTTATGTGTTTCTGATTTTGTTTTCTTCCTTTGTGCCCTGAGAATAAGCTGGGCTTGTGTTGACGTGCATGTGTTTGCCTGCAGATCTTGGACATGTGTGCAGCTCCAGGGTCAAAAACAGCCCAGCTGATTGAAATGCTCCATGCTGACATGGAAGTGCCATTTCCAGGTAAGAAGAGCACGTTTGATCAGGACAAATGGTATAATCCCTGTCACACAGATAATGTAATCACTGACAAGTCTTAGTCTTGTGTCGAATATGACCTGGAAGCAGTAAACGATGCACGGGTGCCCACCGGTGTGGTTAAGGGACATGCTCTATGGGCACTGGTTGTGTGCATGCTGTTTTGGCCCAGGTGCAGGTTTCCTCCTCATTCTCAAGAGTGCTGTCATATTGGCTTGGTTATCTACTTGATTTTTTTTCTACACTTCACGTGTCTGTAATAGTGAAAGCAAGCAATAACCACGTGTGTCAGGCTCAGAGTAATATTAACTGCATCCGGTTTTAGTCGGGCTCGGAAAAACACCCTGAAAAGACTATACCATTCAGGACGGGATCGGTAAGCCTTCTCTTGGGCTTGAAAAAGGTCAGACAGAAAATGCGACCGAGCCGCTCTATATTGCATAATAACGTTTGCTCCATGTGGGATTATAAATTCGAGTCAATAGAGTTTCCTCTCCTGTGACCGCCTTGGTGTCCCCGTCTGGTTCTGTCATTCCACTCATCTCTTTAAACATAGGTTTTTGATGCTGTAATCTTTCAGTTGAGCTGCTCCCTTTTTAACACTCACCTATTTTGCTTTACTTTATGAAATAGTTCGGCTGTTGATTTTTCACAGTGATGAGAGTTTTATACAATCACTGTCACAGCAGTGATGACATCTAAATATGTTTACATTGTATATACTATTGTTATTCTTGATGCTGTAACACGGCACATTTACTTCCAAAGTAGTTCCATTGGGCCCCTGCATAATCTCTGAAATTCTCATCTACCTTTTGCCTTTCAGAGGGCTTTGTAATTGCCAATGACGTGGACAACAAGCGCTGCTACCTGCTGGTGCACCAGGCCAAGCGTCTCAACAGCCCCTGCATCATGGTGATCAACCACGACGCCTCCTGCATCCCCACGCTGCAGATCCTCTCCGACGGCAAGAAGGACGCCCTCTTCTACGACCGCATTCTGTGTGACGTGCCCTGCAGGTCAGTAGCTGGTCGCAGGACGTGTCTGCACTGCTGGCTAAACTGTGCCTGATGCGTGTGAATGTGAGACAGATGGTATGGGATTGGGTGTCCTGCATGCAGCTACATAATGCATGGAGGTTCTCTAGCATATGCGCCTTCTTCACTAGTATTGTCATTTTGTAGTTGAAACAGAACTGCATTAGTTTGTAAATGCTGCCGGATTGGGCCAGCTGCAGAAATGAAGCCAGGAGTCATTGCCAAACACAACAGAGCGAGAGGGGGAAAGCGGTAATGAAGACAGGCAGGCAGCAGGGATGTGGCTGTCAGCTAAAGCCCAGCATTTAGACAGTTTGTGTTTTGTAGATATTTTTCGCCAAGTGAGAAGTGTTGGGTGATCTCCGGTGGTTCCAGCCCCTGGTCAAAGTGAGGCATGACTGAATGGTGCTGTCTGCTCTGTGTCTACAGCGGGGATGGCACCATGAGAAAGAACATAGACGTATGGAAGAAATGGACGACCAGCAACAGCCTGCACCTCCACGGGTGAGTGGGAACAGAGAGTGCTCACGTTTTTGAGACAACGTAAGAATTTGTGCACTTGCGTGGCCGACCACATTTACTCGACAACAAGGGAATGTGTATGTCCTTTGGTCCTAATGAGAAAAGTTGGCTACATTAGTCTGTGTGTGTTCACCAGGCTCCAGCTGCGGATTGCAGTGCGTGGGGTTGAACAGCTGGCTGTGGGAGGGAGGATGGTCTACTCCACCTGTTCACTCAACCCTATAGAGGACGAAGCCATCATTGCAGCACTGCTGGAAAAGAGCGAGGGTAACAAATGCATGCAGAGTTTACAACCTTAGCAATACTTGTTTCACTCTTTGTTTCATCCAATTTGTTTTTCTCTTGTCCTTGTTACTAAAATGCTCCTTCAGGGACACAATGTTGATCTTACAAGGAGTGCACATTTTTTCATTTCGTCCTTTTCTAAACCTTGTCTCTGATCTGTGTCTCAGTCCCTGATCACTTCATGTAGGCTGAAACAAACTTCCACATTTACGAGGAGGTCAATAACCTCAAAATTCCACATCTACTGCACTTAGTATGTCTTTCTATATCCATTTTCAGACAAATCAGGTTAATTTCATGTAAATGGTTCAGTTGGACAATGGAAATCCTGGATAGAATCATAGTGCAGCTGAAAACAGATGAGTGCCTACTGTGTACTCTGATATTGTATTTGTTCACATTTTGAACGGCCACATTCATATATCTCTCCTGATATAATTTTGTTATATTTGAATGTTCCCATTACAAAACACAAAGACCAACCCTGGACCTTGTATATGTGTATTTCGCCTTCACAAACATTTCCTTCAGTTGTAAAAGTTGTAAAAGGCTCTGTCTTGTGCCGCCAAGTTGTAACGTGTCCTCTCGTCTACATTGCCAGGAACGTTGGAGCTCGCTGACAGCTCTGCCGACCTGCCGGGGCTGAAGTGGATGCCCGGTGTCTCTTCCTGGAAGGTACTGGAATATTTTGGTCTTTGGAGTTCATTAAAAAAAACCACAGAGGAAGATGAAGTTTAGGCCAGCTTCAAAGTCGTAATTCATTTTCCAAATCTTGATTAGGAATTATGCTCTTTGCTCCATAGCTGATGACGAAAGAGGGTCAGTGGTTCTCGGACTGGTCCGAGGTTCCAAACAATCGGCGAACGCAGATCCGTCCCACCATGTTCCCACCCACTGACCCAGAGAAACTGGCTAGCATGCATCTGGAGAGATGGTATGAACTCACAGACACTGCACACTAGAAGTCTGCACTAATACCATAAGTGTGGAGGATTAGTTTATGATTTGCCATTTCCTGATAGGGCAGTCACTTGTCACCCGCACGATTTCTAAATATACTGTGTAGAATTGCATCAAAGCATTTACCATCATCTTGATCTATTGTTTGCCCTCTTTACCAGTGTACCAACCCTTTGATCAGTAAAGTAAGTCTAATATTAGGTTGTTTTACTATTTAATGGAGGATGCTAGCAAGTAAGCCGTTCTGAATGGACAGTCATGATACTAAAGCATCTGAGAACCAGCATGTGGAAGAATTCTGGGAGTTTTGTGGGGAGTTTGAATATAATCAAACTTATCGTGTGTCATGTCATATTCCTTCAAATTCAATAGATTTTTGGAAAAAATGGCAGCCGGCTGGACTTTGAAAATATGCAGCTGATACAGGCCGCCGCCTCCAATTGGCCCTCTCGTCAAAGCTACGAATCCCCAATAATGTGTTTAATAAACACAACCAATCATTTGATTTCGTCCAAATGAAATGATTGGTTGTTTATTTAAGTATCAGATGACTACCATGATGCTATAGGGAGGTGAAGAGGACTCCGTCAAATAAGAATAAAATCAAATAAGTCTTTCAGAAATAAATTACCAACCCGACCTTTAATCAAACAGTTTTTTTTTTTTATCAATGAGTGTATTTTCTTCTCAGAAGCGCAAAAAACTCCAAAGACACACTTGGAACCTTCTCTCTTTTCACTGATGCCAAATTCATTAGCTGAGTAATAAGTCTGATTTAATACATTTTTTTCTTAGCACAGCCTTTCACACACATACACAGCCCCACCATCTGCATCTGTACGCTCACATAATGGGAGATGATGTCATATTCAAAGCTCAGACTGACATGGGCCTGGCCAGTAGAGGGAGCTGTTGTTATACGATTTTACAGCACCTCTTCATTCAAGCTGGCAAAAACAAATCCTTGTTTAGCTTCACAGTATGTGACACCACAAAACTAATAGGTGTGTGTCTGTGTGTGTGTTAATGTCAGTATGAGGATTCTGCCACATCACCAGAACACTGGAGGTTTCTTTGTGGCTGTGCTGGTGAAGAAAGCCCCGATGCCGTGGAACAAAAGATTTCCCAAGGTAACCACAACACTCAATAGATGATTAAATTGTTGCTCTTTCAAGAAGAAGGGGAATGAAAGCAGAATTAAAATGCTTCATCACTCACCTGTCCAGTTTTCCTAAAATAGGCTGAGGACTTTTTATTTTTCTTGAATCTCTGTTTTCTCGCCTGTCGTCTCCAGCTGAGGAAGGAAGTGTCATCCGGTGCGACGGAACAGACTGGAGGCTCCCTGGCGGCCTCGACCCCCGCAGAGGCTCCCTGCTTCACCGAGAGAGTGGAGGTGGAGGGGGAAGGCCCAGAGAAGGAGGCATCCAAAAGAGCTTCCTTGGCCCAGGAGACTGCTGCTAAACCAAATTCAGTGTGTGGGTGAGTTGATAAACAAAGGAATAGCCTCTGACTTAATATAATAATATTAATATTATACTGTGCAAATTTTAAACAGTTTCCTTTAGTGATTGTTGAGCACGTTCGTGATGAATAGTCAGGTTATTATTAAAAGCTGATGTAAATCGATCATTTGGACTTGAAATAAGGACAAATATACATTATTCCAAATGGAACACTTTAATCACACATCAAATCCTGATGAACGAATTAATCAGGTTAAAAAATCTTTACTGATATAAATTGTATAATTTGTTGAGAACAAAACGACGTAAAAACAGTCAATGGAAACCAAAAGCAACAACCTATTGAGGGCTGGATTCAAAACCACACCGAAAATCAAAGTGAAAAACGGAATCACTGGCTGATCTGTGGCCAGCACATGTAAAACTGTTTCCTTTTGGGGGATTGTCTTGCTTTTTCTCTTCATTGCACCTGTTGTCCCTTTAATTTGCACCAAAGCAGATGAAATGAATTCACAATCACTTGTGCTTCCTAAATGGACAGATTGATAAACCTGAGGTTTAACTGACTTGGTGTTGTACTGTGATGTTGACGTGCTCCCTTTAACAGTCACCTTCCTCTGTTTTGCAGGCCTCCACCCATGAAGAGGATGAAGCTGTTCGGTTATAAGGAAGACCCCTTTGTGTTCCTAACTGAAGACGACCCTGTCTTCACCACTATACAGTAAGCGTGTCTGTGTTAAGCTGCTTTCAGACATGCACTGAACTCAGCACATTTTCCAGAGAAGGTTCATTTGTGTAACGTCCGAGTGAGAGGCTCTGAATCCCTCTACGCAATTGGGGGATTTATACCACTTCTAACATGCGACAGACGCAAAAAGAAAGAAAACAAATATTTCCCGGGAGAGAGAGTTTGTGTTGATAAGAGCAGACACCGGTGTCTGTGTCTTATCAAAAAAACACTGATCGCTGAAGCGGAATTAGTTCGTCACATCCCGCCTCTGCCTGCTTCACCGCTTCACCTCTTACCTGAATAGTGTGGAGGATTTGTTGCTGTTGAGGACACGTCTGTGCGGAAAGACTCCCGCCATGTTGTGTGATAAGTAAACTGTGGGTCAAGCCCGGAACCAATTCTTATGACGTTGCCTGTAGATCATGTCTGAAAACGGCTTATGTGACAGCCTCCTGACATTCTCCCCAGTTTCCCCTGTCAGCCTCAGAGTAAAACCCTTCCTCACCTGAACGTTCCAGGGGGTTCTGTGTTGTGAAAGTGTCTGACCGCTGCATTCATTATGTGTGAAGGGCAAACTGGAGAAAGTCCAGACATTCTCCAGAGTTCATGTCTGAAAACGGCACGTGGATACGGACATGTTCGTTTTCTGGATTTTATTGTTCATTATTTTTGCCCTTTTTTTTTTTTTAGATCATTCTACAATCTTTCCCCCGACTTCCCCAAACTCAATGTTCTGACCAGGACGCATGAGGGCAAGAAGAGACACTTGTACATGGTTTCTAAAGAGCTGCGCAACGTGCTGCTGAACAACAGCGAGCGCATGAAGGTGTTTGTGTGTTTTCACTTGAAATTCATGTTTTGAAGGTTATGATTATGCCTGAGCTCACTTCACTTTTCTGTGTTAAATCTGCAAACGGATTCATATTTAGAGTATATACCTATTTCCCCCTGATTTCATATCGTCATTCCATTATTACTCCGCGACCTCTTTCTGCATACACATTTCACTGTTTACCCACACTTCTGTAGTAGACACCTTGAGTGAGAAGGTTTGCTAAACATCAGTGACTAAGGACACATCTCTGTTAATACTACGACTTCACAAATAACCTAAATAGATCTTTCAATTTTGGATTTAGATTACTTATATGATCACCTTAGATTGTACATATAAAAGAGCTATTGATAAGTGTAATTAAATGAAAGAGGACTTTTTGCTTTGCAACACAGCCATTTTTCAGCCTGTGGGTGGGTTTGCTTTTTTTTTCTCATCCATTTCTCAGGTCATTAACACGGGGGTGAAGGTGTGGTGCCGCAACAGTGATGGAGAGGAGTTTGGCTGTGCTTTCAGACTGGCTCAGGAGGTAGAACACACACACACACACACACACAAGCACACAGATTAGTCTGCCGTTTTCAGCCAGTCTCAGTTCATCCTGGCACATTAAATCACTTTCACACCACGTAATCCCCTCTTTGTATGCAGATTTACCTCATAGAGCGAAGATGCATGGTAAAATATAAAGTGTACATTTCTAAGGCTTGAGCAACGTCTGCATTGCTAGATTTTTATCATAAAACCCAGCGTATGAGCAGCTTCTTCTGTGTGCTCAAACATGCCAGGCTTTCGTCTTGTATCCACAATCAAAGCTGACAGCTGAATATTGAGGGAGCCAGATGGCAGAGTTCACACTCCAATCCACTGATAATTAATTCGTTTTAAATGCACAGTGTAGCTGTAAAGAATGTGGACCCGTTTCGTTGTTGCGCACATTGTAACACCTCTCCGTCACGACAGGGTATCTACACTCTTCAGCCGTATATCCGCTCCAGGATAATCGGCGTGAGCGTGGAGGACATCAAAGTGCTGCTCACCCAGGAGAACCCCTTCCTCAGCAAACTGGAGGACGATGCTCACGCTCAGGCCAAGAAACTGGGTACGTCCTGCACCATTTGTGTCAAGTGGTAATTATTGCTACAAATATCATTTGCAAACTCAGCCCCCCCCCCCCCCCCCCAAAAAAAAAAAAACGGGATCTGATAACAGCACCAGCAGCCCAGAGGTTAGAGTACTGAATTAGTGACTTAAAGGTTCCTGGCAAAATATGAAAGAGCAAAGTGAATGAGTAATGCTCTGCCTTCCTCAACAACTGCTGCTGAGCTGCCCTTGAGCCAAACACTGACCCAAAAACCTCAGAGAGGGAGCAAAGCAGTTCCAGCAAATGAAGAGTGTAGTTACAATTCTCAGATATTAAGGAAGCATGGTGAACAGGTATCAATAAACCAGCTAAAATCACCTTTTAATGTGTTTATGCATTTTATTCTTCACAGTAATGGGCAGCATTGTGTTGAAGTATATTCCCAACCCAAGGTAAGTGGTTTTGTATTTGTTTATGCTCTAGTCCATAATTTCATAACTGTCAATTAGAGCAATGATCACGTTTGACATCCACCGTTTCCTCCTGTTCATCAGTAAGCCAGAGGAGCCTCAGTGTCCAATCCAGCTGTGTGGCTGGAGGGGAAAGACGTCCATCCGTGCCTTCGTCCCGCGCAACGAGAGACTTCATTACCTCCGGATGTTGGGCGTGGAGGTCTTCAGAGACAAACAGGGCCAGGGGCACAAAGAGGGAGATGGAGAAAAGGGGGGAAAGGAAGAGGTGGAGGACGAGGTGCAGAAGGTCACAGAGGAGGAAATGGAGGCCGGAAATGAAGGAGACCTGGATTTGAAGAACGGCGAGGAAAACGGATCGTCAGAACCAAAGGCCGACAGCAGCAACCAGGGGGCGAGTGGCTGAACGTTTCCAGGCGACAGGAGAGAGACAGCAGGATTGACTGAGGACGTGTTAGAGCTCTATAAGCTGTTTAGCAGATCCAGGACCACATGATGTGGTAGAGGAGGGTAATACGCTTCTTCCCTGTTTATCACACAGAAGGATTCCCTCTCAGGGATGGACTCCCTTGAGATATTTCATTTTCTGATCCCTCCAGGAGTCGGCTGTTAGTTAATGGCCTTTCTTATTTTATAAAGCTTGTTCGCGTTTTAACAAATTTATTCCACTGATCAGGTGTCATTAGTTTTTTGTTTTTTTCCCGCCACAGGATCCTGTTTGAGAGTTTTATATTAACGACCATCTCATTTTTTTACATCTGTAATTCAGCAGAACCACAGAGTTCATTAAAGAGTGGAATGCTAACTGTGTCACAGGTCAAGTTATTTTTAGCCTTGCTCATTCTGGGCCAGTTGAGGTGTAAAAGTTGTGCTAAAGAGACATATTTGAACACAACTATAAGGAACCATATCAGCGATGCAGTAGTTGTTCACACAATTGTCTGAAGTTAAAGCTAAGGGTGCAGCAGGATTTATTTAATTTATCAAATTTTCAAAAAAACTAAACACAAAAATCCATCCAGTAGTTTCTGCACAATCTTTGCTCCCAAACGAACAAATGGACAGATATGTAAACCTAACCTCATTGGAGGAATTTAAATCAAGCTTCTCGTGGTTGCTGCATCCGGTTGGTAGTTGCCACGGCGTCATCACTCCACTGGATACACGGCCATCTCATCCTCTTGTTTAATACCCAGTCCAGCTGCTATGACAACAGCTGTCATGACAACCAGCCCCCTCACCTCTCTCTGGTGATGGGAGAGAACAGAGGGACCACAGAGAGCATCCTGCGCTCCTCAGCTCTTCTCTCTTTTACTTCTCCCAATCAACCTCTTATTTTCTTTTCTTTATCCTTTTCTCTCTTCCTGTGTCCGCTCCATTCGTCTAGAGCGCACAGCCGTGGCTATTAACATTCAAAAGGGAGGCTGTCGTGTCAATTCCCTCTGCTCTGGATACGCCAGTGATGGCGATGTGTGATGAGGCAAGAAGGGGACAAGTCTCAGACACCAGGAGTCATTGTTGGGGTTACTTCCAAGTGGAAGAGTAAACCCAGTTGTATCCTCTCACACGGCTCTGCTCTCTTACCCTGCACAGTGCAGACAGATGGAAAAGAAAGAGTCGATGGCTTTTTACTTGACAACATGGCTGAGGGAGGGGGCCGAGAGGACGAGGAAGATCAGGAAGAGGGAGGTGGGGGGGAGGGATAAAGGAGACTTTTAGCCATTTGGAAAATGGGTATTTCCGAGTGAAGGGAAAGACGTAGCGGGGGGGGGGGCTTGTGGAGTCAGTTGAGGATGGAGTAGAAATACCCCCACATGGAAATGGAAGGAGTTGAGAATGATAAAAGCCTCGGGCGGATGAAGAGAAGTGAGTGGATGGAGGGTTAGAGAGAGGATGGGGATGAATAAATTGAATTGGACAGATATGGGGAAAGGTTTGAAGATAAGGCAAAAGTTGTTACTGAGACGTGTGTGTGGACGGGGAAGTGAGCGCTCGACTTAAGTCAGTGCGTATATTTCAGCTTAGTTCTTCTTTGTGTGTTTTTGGAGTGTGTGCACTGGTCAGCGTGAGTGATGGGTTCTGCCTTTTAGCCTCCACGTTCAGGGCCAGCCTGCTAATACTAGTAATGTCATTGAGTCTGCACAGTCTTCTTTCTCCCATATACTCTCCAGTCTTCTTTTCTTTTACGTTCAATTTATATTTCCATCGGTCCTTTTGTGTCTAATTTTCTCCATACCACTCGCATCCACTCCATTTTGATTACACATCTCCCTGGAAGAGCTTTCATGAAGCACTTGTGATTCTCAAACCGATACCTTTCACTCGGCGTGATGACGTTAAAGTCTGAATTGGACAGTGAACTGTAAACTAACTGGCTAGCTGCATGTGGGGGTCCCTGATCACAGAATTCAAAGGAAATTTCAGTTCCGTCTGTTTTCCTTTGGTCAGTTTAAAAAAACAATTATTAACCCCCATCTGTATGTTTATGAAGCTTTACCACCTATAATATTTGTGTCATTCTGTCAGAACAAACCTTAAGCAATAGACTGTGTGCTAAGATAAATGACGCATCTCCAATTCAAATATCCTGGTTACAAACTCTAGCATCTTGTGTTGATGTATATTTGAAGCCAGGTTTCAGCTTCATATGTTTGACCAATCGAGAGTTACTCTTCGGTTTGGTGATGTCATCAACTCTGTAGTGGTGAAAAAGCTCAGATAAACCTACTGCTTTTTTTTCTTTGACAAAATTAAATAAAAAAAAGTGAAATGTTTATAAACTGTAAATCAGAATTTTTACAAAACTTTTGGTCTGCATAACCATTTTCAGACATGACCTGCGGGTAAAGTCCAAAGAATCGGGTCCGGCCTTTCCCCTGCAGTTTGTCTTCACACATGCACAACACAGCGGGCGCTTCTCGGCACAGACGAGTTCCCAATCGCAACAAATCCCCCGCGTCATTCAGACAAGAGGTGGAGTAGTCGGGGGCAGGAAGTGACGTATTAATCCCACTGCAGAGATCTCTGTCACAGATCACATAGACCTTTCGCTGGATGGATCCCCTGCTGTCTTCTCTCATTGGATGCTCCCGACCTTCTGCAGGCTTTACACCAGGGGGCCAGCTGGAGAGAGTCTGCAGAAACTCTGTGTGGGGACTCTCCGGAGTTCAGTGCACTTGGGAAGGCAGCTTATGACCATGCTTATGACCATGTTGTCATCGGAGCCCAAATCCTGAGAAGTGGAGAAGTCCAGAGTACCTCCAAGTGGTTCCCTCTTCCCCTCTTTTATTTGCAATCTCTTCCTCCTCCTCCTCCTCCTCCAAATCCTCTCTGTTTGATGCACTAGCATGCCTTGTGCCCTCAAGCACTCAGCTTCATGGACATGCATATATGTTTGTGATTATATAATCAAGCTCTTACGCAACTCTTAGAGACTGAGGGAGGCAAATTCACACAAATACTTTGGAGAGAGGTTGACCGAGAGGTTTGTGTGTGTTTGTAATCTTGTGTTTAATGTTTGGATTAAACCAAATCCCACACAGAGGCACACAAATGCTTGCCCTTTAAAAATCATCTGGTAAAGCTCAGCTTTTGGATGTTGGTACCGTCTGATAGTGTTGTTGTTCAAAGCCAATGTGTATTTGTACCCATGTGTGCACATTGCAGCCACAGAGAACAACAATCTGCCCACAGCACACATGCACAAAGGAAGTGCAGGTCTTATGTGTTTATATTTCTGATACACACTCTGATCTCTAGCGTATGATGGTGCAGCTTTCACCGACTTAAATCCTTTTCCCCTCCCATCCTCTGTCCCTGACTTGTTCTCTGTGTGTGTTTGTGTGTGTGTGTGTGTGCGAACTGCACAAGCAGCGCCATTCATTTTCTGCTGAATTGTTCGTCTTCATTTGAATCTGAATTCACCTCTAATGTCCTATTGTGCAGGTGAAACCCACTCCTGCATCAGGCCAGTTGAAAGCCTGATCACACTTAATTAACAGCTGAACATTATAACCAATCTCTTTGCAAACGCATCCTTCTGTGTCCCTAAGAGAAGCAAAATAAAGTCATCAGATTCATATCAGCATCTTAAGACCTGTAGTTTGTCAAATTGAGTAAAGCCATTGCCGTGTCTCTTTAAAGGAACATGATCCAACTATTTAACCTTAAAACGGCTGCATGAAAATTAGATTGATGGTACACTGACTTTGAATCGGGAGATAAAATGGGGCTATTTCGTTCCCACTCCTCACCCCAGATGCCTGTCCATGCTCTTACTTTGGTTAGAGTCAATCAGATTACTGTAACTGACCGATAGTCGTAGCTTAAATGGCCAGAATCAGACCCAGCAAGTTCGAGTAACGCTGAGCTGTGTTATGTCTACATGGAAAAACAGTCAAATTCCTTTGTGTCGGTCAAACCCTACGATTACAACAGCTCAGGGTCATTGCTTACAAACTGTACTCACGTGCTGCCTGTCAGGGTGACTGAGCTTGTATATGGTCCCAGGATTTATCCTCCTCAACAGCACAGAGAGAAAGATGGGGCTGTATATCAGAATGACAGTTTGGGGTTAGCTCTACCTGCCAGCGCTCCCAAACTACACTGTGTTTACTGCCTTCATGTCTGTCTCTGTCTCCTCAGCTCCTCAACCTGTTCCTGCTGATATATCACCAAAAACGAATAACAATCTTCTCAAGGTAAATTAATTGAGAGTGTAGAGTAGAGTTCAAGTCAGGGCCAGGCAGGGATGGCTCCATTCAGGCCCATTTTAAATGCGCTCCAGTACCTACAGTACCTGCCAGGTGACCTCACTTCACTTTTGATGTAACGTGACAAACTAAAGGATTCTGTAGGGTTCTAACTATTGCTACTGTAAAAAAGATAGAATTGTGTGGATTTCTGTACTTCATCTTGACAGTAAAGGGATGCCTGTAATATATTTGTAAAAAGTTTGATTGCTCCATGAGTGAGAAACTCACTTAAAGATGGTTACACATGATGACAAACTTCAAAACATTTGAAACAATTCTGTCACTGATATAGAATTCTGAAATGTTTCACATGAGTTCTACCGAGATATGAAAATGTTGATAATCGTGAACATTGGTAATCAATTTATCCAGAATTTCCAGTATCGGTTGACAGTAACACATTTTGATGCACTGTGGGCTCTTTGTTTATTTTCATATTTTTTATTCGTCACATCCTCAAGGTCAGACATGAGTAAACATCAGCAACATCCACATTGCAACAAGGTAACAGGCCTTTACGAAATTTGAGAACGTTCTTCATATACTTCTTTTGGGTCTTAATTTTGGCATCACCTTTGGTTCCTTTATCAGTGCAAGAGATTTTCTCACCACGACCACCTCTTGCCCCCTTCAGGTGATGCCTCAGCTTTACTAATGTTAGCAGATGAGTCGTATCTTCCTTTTACTTCTACACAAGTTTTATTGCCCTTTGCCTTGCACCCTGCCAATCGGCGAACTCGTCTTCTCCCAGGGGCCGATGGCAGGTCGGGATTGGAGACCCACTCACTAGGAAAGTGCTCAATGGTCATGAAAGGATGTCGCAGAGCTTTTGGCATCGAGATGCAGCATCTGTTTCTGGAGGCTTAAAATGGCCTGTATGTCCTCTTTTTCCGTCGCACCTGGGCGAGTCGACACAATGTCATTTGTAAAAAGCAGTGTGAATGCTGAATGGCTGAAATGAGTAACTCCAGGAATAGTGCACCAACACAGTAGATGGCGGTAATGCTCCTTGATGTTGGTTGCCACGTGCCAATAAACTGAATAGAGCAAATATATAAAGTGTGGGTCAAAGTAGGAAAGCAAGGAAAAAACAATAGAAAAACAACCTGAACATTTTGATAGATCAAGGGTTAAAATTGGTTGATGTAAGCAGGAGTAGTTCGAATCAGCATTTTTTATAAATTAGTGCAACAATGGCACCTGGGGGAGTTTCATCCCCAGGAAATAACTTAAGCTAATGGTTAATCAGCAAGGTCACACTGGTTCATCAGATACCACTGTTTCAGTTTTAGAGGAAAATGTATTAAAAATAGTAAAAAAACAATCCAACCGAAACTGAAGAAAATGTCAAAAACCAGAATCAATTAACCTAATAATATAGAACTAGCACTTAGGCAGAGTGATGAAAACGGCGGCAGGGTCCATGAACCAACCTCCCGTGACACTGCACACCAACAAACAAAAGGGATGTAGAGGAAAACATCTCCACCAGGGATTGGGTTACCGCCTTAGGCTCACGGCACCTGCTCAACCAGGAGAAAAGAGTTCAAAACTCTGGTTAGGAGCCCTGAGGGAACTGGTAGGCCTGGCGTAGCAACGTTATCGGCTAATTGCTAGTCCAACCTTTGGGACTGTCAACATTTTGAGCTTCAGAGGCCCGGCACAGCAACTGGTTGAGGCCCCTGAGATCCAGCATCTCTTTTGAGGAGGAGGAAGTAGTGGGAATAGAACCCGGCCCAGTGATTCTTTGGCTCTCCTTCCCTGATGGCCCCTTCCGTTAGGTGGGTGGAAATCTTTGCCCGTAACTTCTTCCAGTGACTCGGGTCTGTCGCCAACGAGGCCGCCACTGATCTCGTATTGATTGATACCACCCAGGTGTCCACGCCCAGCTCTGCGGCAGCCAAGATATGCCAGAAACGTCCAGAGGCTGACGACAGGCCTTCCCGAGAACCAGCTCAGTGCAGCAGTGGGTGACTAGGAGGAGGAGTAGGTGGAGGAAGAAGAAAGTCGGCCAGTGTCGAGACAGAAAGAGCTCAGAACGGAGCACGGAGATTCTGGGGAAAATGTTAAAAATGTGAAATGTCTTTGTTATTTTTTAAATATTTAACGTCATCATTTGGTAAGGAAGAAAGGGAAAAGTATGAAATGAGTCAAATTCAGTGTTAAGAACGTTGTTTTATTGTTTATCATTAATCATCAAACTATTAACAACAAAAGAGCAAAAATATAAAACACAAGAACTTAATGAAAAATGAACAATTCTTAAATACTAATTACACAGTATGTATTATCAGCTGAGCTGGGAGGGGCTGCCACGACTAAAACCCTGGTATCCTCTAGGAATGGGAGGGAATTATTTTTAAAATAAAAAAAAACAACATATATTTATTGGTTTCATACGGGGGGACCAACCTCACCCCAGAGCATCTTGTTTTTGCACAATAATCTAAACATATCCAAGCACTAGCTTTGCATAGCCTACATGCAAACAACAGTTAAAAAATACTTTTTGTTTATTTCAAAGTTTATATTTAAGTAAACATTAATTCATTCTACTTAATTTACCTTTTATTTATTGTTTAAAAGTAGCCTAAGTGGCATACATTTCTTAATCTGTCAGTTTGTGTGCAGTTGACAGGGACTATACAATAATTTATTATCTCTATTGGCTGCCCGGTAGTCATTAAGTTAATGTTAATATTTGAAATAAAACTTGAATTTGACTTTGTCGTATTTGAAGTATGATTCAACTGTTTTCCATGGTCCAGTATTTTAAAAAAAACCCGCAAGAAATCGTCATATCGCAGGGCAATATTTACAGAATTGCATTACATATCATATCGCCACCTAAGTATCGTGATTGTATAATATCGGGAGGTCCCTGCCGATTTCATTCCCTAGTATCCTCTTTCAGTGGGACATCATCTGCATCGTCTGGGGTTGCCGGGCCGACGCAATCGACGGCTACATGTCAGTAAGATATTTTCAGAAAGAGTCAGAAATAATAAATAATAAAAATAAAGTTAAATTAAGAGGAAAACACTTCTAAACGTCAGCCTGTCGATCCATGAGAAGAAACTGAATTGGATTTTCTGGCTACATCACCATCACAACCCACAGGGAAGCAGGTCCATGCAGTCTCTTTTATTTTTCCAGTTGTCCTGTTACCCACGTCAACATTTTAATATTACAGCCAAAGACAAACAGGTATGGTGGATGACCAGTAGACGCTTACAAATTCATGTAAAAGCTCCATTGTGCCTGTTCAGTGTCAGACCAGAATCCCAACCAAAAGAATAACACCTCTGTTCTGTGTGTAGAAGGGATTATAGGAGAGGAAGAGGGCTGCACAGGAAAGAACAGGGTGTGCCAGGGAAAAGTATAACGGAAGCTGGGATGGAGGGGTGAAAGGTAAGGGTCCTGGAGAGCTGTGGGATTAATCAGGGAAGGAGAGATGGATGAGGTTGATGAGGAGAGAGACGGAGTGTTAGTTGGAGTTGGAGACAGCGAGGGGGGGCGAGGGGGGGGGGGGGCAGCGGGTACAAAGCTTTATTTAGTGCATGCCTGCAGGTGTTGCCTAGTAACAAAAAAGGAAACAGATCGAGGCAAGAGAGCCGCCGAGCAAATCTCCCTTTATCTTTTATTCCCTCTTTCTTTCTCCTCTCTTGGCCTCAGCCTCGTCCAAAATCCGAACACAGGCACGGACGCACAAAAAAACCCACTTTCTTAGTTCCTTCCTCCCTCACACATGGCAAGAAAAAACTCGCCGTGCCTCATTAACAGTCAGGATAGCTGCCGTCCTCATGTCAGGAATACGATGAGGAAAGGAGAGTGAGGCGAGGAAGGAGGAGAGAAGAGGACCGGGGAAGAAAGGGAGACACACAGGAGGGAATATGAAATCTGCCGGTTAGAAAAAAAAAAATCCATCAAGGTTGTTGCCATAGTATTTGCCGCTCTGTTACTCTTCCTGCCTTGTATGGCTCTCGCTCTGTGAAAGGCTACTTTCAGCTGGATGTTCTGTGTTCTGACGACACAGCGAACATCCAACGTGCACGCCGGCTTTTAATGAGTCTGATTTACATCCGGCGTCTTACCGGAGAGCTTATAAACCGGTAAAGGAGGCGGCTCGATAAAGCGCTCACTGTGCTGTTCAAGGTTAGATTGAGGGCGACCTAGGTGGGAGTGTGTGTGTATGCGTGTGTGTAATCGACCCAGTTACCCTCAGCCTCGTTCAAAAACCCATCAGCTGACATATCAGGTGTAAAATAGACCGTGGAGAGGAATATAATCGCTTTGCATCCCCTTTGTTTCCATTGTGACATTTTTCCATTGTGATGTTAGGTGTCTTGATTGAAAAGCTGAATGTATCCTCCTCAGTCTATGCAGAGGAAAATGGCCTCACTGTTGTGGCTAATGATCCAAGGACATGTCAAAGGCCTAAGCTGCCAATGACTGGGTAGTCTCTCTCCCCAGTTCTTTTACATCCAAGTGAGCACACTACATCCGCGGGTGTTTGTAAGTGTTAGTGTGTGACCACTGTCTGCTGCTCATGTTCATGCATGCATGTCTTGGCCGGGGGAAGGGTGTGCTCTGCATTTTAACATCCCGTCCCTCGCTACCGCAAGCACTCAAGCTTTTCTCAAGCTCCTCTCTCCTCCTATTCTTTAATTTCCCCTTGCACTCGCCAGCTTGTGCTTCACTGTCCTCTGAGAGGACGGATCACCTTGCATCAAATCCCAAGACACAAGTCCCTAAAACTGTAACTTTATTGAATTGAAAAGCTTACAAAGTACATCCTACCTTTAAAGAATTCACCGAGAAGCAATGCTGCAACTGTGGCCAGTGGACATCAGAATTTATCGATTGAATCAAGGCCAACCCAACTGTACATGCGCACACACAAGGTGAGTCAAATTATCCCCAAAAAGCTGTCTGGCTTGACAGAGGGCTGGCTTAAGGTGAAAGCAATGGTAGGGTCTAAAAATAAAATTTTCCCACATGCACTGTGCCATATAAAATATTTATAGCAAGTCCCTGTCTGCTAAGAATGGCAAAGATGGTAGAGAGTGAGGGAGAGACAGGGGAAGTGGCTGCCAAAGCTCGATGAAGCCTCTCTCACAGCGCCGGAGCTTACATAAGAGCTGAAAGAGAGGAGAACAGGGCTTCACGAGAGAGCGAGAGAGAGAGAGAGAGAGAGAGAGAGAGAGAGAGAGAGAGAGAGAGAGAGAGAGAGAGAGAGAGAGAGAGAGAGAGAGAGAGAGAGGATAGATTATATTATTTAGTTTGATTTCTCCAGGAATCTATAATAAGTCCAGTTTTATACTATGTATACAGTTAGATATTTGGTTTGGTTTTATGGAAAGTTTTACTTCACTCAAGTTAATAGATTTTTCTATGATAATTGAAAATTTGCTATATCTACCTACCTACCTACCTACCTACCTACCTATCTATCTATCTATCTATCAATCTATCTATCTATCTATCTATCTATCTATCTATCTATCTATCTATCTATCTATCTATCTATCTATCTATCTATCTATCTATCTATCTATCTATCTATCTATCCATCCATCCATCCATCCATCCATCCATCCAGCCATCCATCCATCCATCCATCCATCCATCCATCCATCCATCCATCCATCCATCCATCCATCCATCCATCCATCCATCCATCCATCCATCTATCTATCTATCTATCTATCTATCTATCTATCTATCTTTCTATCTATCTATCTGACTACAAGTTGAGGAAGAACACAACATTTACACTCAATCTGCATAATTACTTAATAATATACTACACATGAAGTCAAATAAATTAGAAACTGTAATACTGCATTTAAGATGCTTAGTTTTAAGAAGAAAAGTAGGGGGCAGGGAATTGTCAGCTATGAAAATGTTTACTTATGGTATGGTATCAGTTGATTTCAGCCACATTAAATAGATTTCCCTACAATTTAAAATTGTTCAACTTTTAACCACAAGCTAATTGTAAAGCATTCCTTTCAACAAACCTGTCCATCCTTTATCGATACTTTGCCTTTAAGGGTCGCTGTGGGGCTGGAGCCAATCCCAGCTGCCAAGAAGGTGATTTATATGATGTGTGGAGGAATGGAGAAGAGCACATTGGGAGCAGGTCTAGATAAACGGAAGGTTCGATAGGGTGTGAGCCTTGGGCCTCTTCTTTGTTTATTTGATGATCTATTTCTTTGAAGGATTAGACGTGTGTATAGATGGATATGTACCATCAATCAGCACCATGACGAGGACATGGCTTACACAACATTTTCACACAGGGTGGCCAGCTGGATCAGTAAATGACACACAGTGATACCGATGGGCATCAGCAGCTACTGAGTGTTGACAAAGCTACACTTACTGTGATTGCTGCAAGCGCCCTCCATTCTTGAAACCGCTTTAAGTGCCTCATCTAATTTATATGGCAGATGTTTGCTCATGAAACAAAATCAATTTTTGATGGCCCCATTTATTCACACACACACAAACACGCACGCACACACACGCTGAACACACACACATACACACACACACACACACACACACACACACACACACACACAGTCCGTTGTATCCATACATCTTTGCAAGGAAAACAAATGTATTATTTAATATCATGTTTCTGAGTGAGACACCAGCGAAGACTGGGCCTGGATGAATAATGCATGCAGCCTGTATAGAACGAAATCCAGTGTCCCTCACTCTGCTTCATCTCATCCCACACTGGAGCTGCATGGCATCACTTATGCACATTATTTCTCATCCTGCTGTGGAGTCGAGGGATCCCTCGGCTCCTGCTCCGACACTTTCCCAAACAGCATCATTGTGCAGCATGCCATCCTGTGGGAATTAACATGATCACCAGATAATAAATAATGTGTGATCCATACATCATTGATGCAACAGCACCTCCAGCACTTCATGCATTTGGAATGACAGCTATATACATCATGGGTTTCCTTATATGAGACGAAGGATGGGGCGGGGGGGGGGGGGGGGGGGGATCTATAATTCAACACAGTCTTTTTGACGACTTCTCCCAAGAGAGTTCTACCCTCTTGGTTTTTCTTCTCTGACCCCTTTAAGAGCTCTTCCTGCCTCCACTGATCCTCTTGACATTAACACTGTCACCAATTCAACAGCAAGTCTTTCTGTGTGTGTGATAGTTCGATATATATGTGTGGCTAATGGTGTGTGTGTGTGTGTGTGTGTGTGTGTGTGTGTGTGGGCTCTGAGTGCAGCGTGTCCCCCGGCCAACTCTTGACATGGCTGATCTCATCCAGAGACATTCGGGGAAAAAGGAGACTCACATATTACATCTAATAACATCTAATCTATATCTAATCAAGCTAATATGATTTCAGAGAGGAGACGCCCACCCCCTGCTCTTTAGGCGGTGTGGCTTTATTTCACCTTGTCTTCTTACGACCATTTATTTTGTTTATTTAAATACACATTTTTAAATGTCTGCACCTGCCTCGGTGAAGGTAACTATCAGGGAGTTCTACAAATGTACTTAATAGTTCATTGACAGAATATTAATCAATAACGATTGCTGATCAAATACAAACAGACCCCAAAAGCTTTAATCCACATTAGGTGATTTGTTTTCTCCCAAAGACACACTAACTTTCATACATTATTCACTTTGTACCTGAGATCGATACCATTATATCACTTATTTGTAAATATACAAAGGTACAAGGTATAGTCTGAATTTTTTTTAACTTGTGTGCAGATTAAACCACCAAACAAGGTTAACTTGCTTTTTACCCTTAGTCTGAATTCATCCATCCATTATCTATACCGTTTATCCTTTGAGGGTGTATCTCAGCGGACATTGGATGGGAGGCAGGGTACAACTTGTACAGGTCGTAAAATATGGAAACAAAAACTGCTATTCACACTTCACACCTATGGTCAAGTGAGAGTCTCCAATTAACCTTACCCAATCTGAATGTTTTTGGACTGCGGGAGGACGTTAGAGAAAATCCAAGTAGACACGGGGAGAACATGCAGCTCAACACACGTGACGATGCTTTCCACTTCAGCTGCTTTGAGAGGCCCTGAACTCCTCCGAATTAAGAAGGGGCTACATGTGAGAATGCAAATGTCCGAGTGAGAGCCTCCGGACTTCCTCCCGAGTTTCTCCTGCCAGGCCTCTGGTAAAAACTCTGGAGAATGTCTGAATGAGCCGATGTGAGAACACAGCAGGACATCCTTAGCAGGATTCACCATGAGCTAGTGTGTGTTGATGGTGTTTCTAACATGTCAGACAGACGCATATCACAAAATACACAACACAAATATCTCAGGTTAAAACCACGGTGCCATACAAAGAAGACCTCAAGAGGTGTTGTGAACGCATCTGATCAGAGAATCTACTGCTGTTGTCCGGACTCTCCGTGGAGTTCATGTTTGAAAATGGCCTCTGTTAAACTCACCCAGCTGTAGCTGCACAGTTACACATCAGAGGGGTCATATTTTCCTCAAATCGCAAAAGCATATATATATATTTCTATGTTTCACGGACTGTTAAAGAATTCCTCAAATAATATCACAACAGATTATTTCGTCAGGAAAACATATTCACGAGTAAAAAGTATGTTAACAGCCACCTTCTTCTTGCTCATCTTCCTCTCGGTTAGCTCTCTCATTTCACCCTGCCTCCGCCTTTGTCCCTTCACCATTGTCTGTTGTCTTGGATGTGTTCTGTGCCAGAGTATCCTTCAGGGGATTGATTCTTGCTGTGTCATTTGAATAATGAATGTGTTTGTCTGTTGCTTGCACTCGAGCACGAGCGCTCCAAACACGTGCCCATACACACACTCAACTTTTTGCCTTGCACCCCCCCCCCTGTCTGCTGTCTGTGTGAACTAATCAGATCATTACGAGTCTTTGCTTGCCCCGTGTCCTCACAGGATCGGGCATGGTGTCATCACTAACTCACTCGCCCTCTCTGAACTATGCCTGTCTCTCCGCGGCCCTAATGAGCAGTGGAGAAACATCAAGTAGACAAAAACAAGACTGCTCAGGGATCAATTAATTGGGTTCAGTCAGCAATGGCGATAGCAATGTGTTTGTGTGCGGTGGGCGGGTATGTTGTGCAGCTCAGCAGATATGAGTGTTACCTAACACCTGCTGCAGCTGCTGACAAAGGTTAAATTTGGCATTAAAATTTTGTCTGTGTAAGTTTCCATGACCCCACTTCAGTCTAACCGAAACGTGATGGTTTCACAGCCCGGTTGTGTCAAGGGGGTTTTTGGGCAGATTTTTATCAACTTTGAACAAACAGAGCTAACGTTCATTTTGTCGTATTTCCAATTGGTACTTCAGTCCAGGTGCTTTGTCGTCACGTTTTCTCTTGTCCTAAAATGCCCTGTACACATATCAAATTGTCGGTTATGTGATGACAGCCCCTGCTCAGTTTGGAGGCGGTCGGAATTTCCTCAGATTTACATGATGTCACCATGTACCAGTGAGGAGGATGGAGGTGTCATCCGTCCTGTCCGAACAGACAAAACTACAGGAGGAGAGCGGGGGCGGTGTCAGTGGAGTGTCTCCCACTATATCTGTCAGTACACACAGTCCTTTCAAGATGTCTGCTCAGGTAAACTGAAATCGCTCTGCATGTCTTGTTAATAATACAGTGTAGATCGCAGTGATACTACATCATCATTCTCATTGATTATAACATTTTAATCACCTATTTGGCAGGAATCAACATGTTGCAAAATTATTTTTAGTCCAGGCATATTCCTGACATTATGCTGGGGGGGCTGTATGTAAGAACGCAAACGTCTGAGTCAGTTGCTCCGTACTTTCTCCTGACATTTTCTTGCCAGCCCTTTGGTAAAATATCTGGAAGAACCAGAATCAAACCCATATGAGAATACAACTGAGAAATGTCTCAGCCGGCAAGGGCTGATGACGTTTCTTACACCATGGAAGCCAAACAGGAAGAATGTGCATTTCTCAGGATTTAAAAGAGGTGCCATATACGTAGAAGATGCTGAAGAAGGGGTCACATGCCAGTGTTGATGTGCTGTAAACAAAAACACTGTACGGGCTCCACTCTACAAACACCACCCATCACCTCAATGTTTTGGGAATCGTCCTGTTAGTGTATGCATTCATCATTAGGCAAACTCCTGAAAATGTCTGGACCCATTTTTCTGGAGCTCATGTCTGAAAACCGCTCAAGTGAGAGGAAATGTAACACAACCAATGTCAGTTGTAAACCGTCACTGCAGAGAAAACCTACACACATGCTAAAACGTGTCTTAATCCTGATTGACGTTATGGGGATTTGCATTTTGTCCCTATAAGGACGAAAATTCTCCAATATGTGACTGTGTAGACAGATGTGGGTCCTCACACAAAAATGAGTAATACCTGGACTGCAATGACACACAGACACACACGGAACACTGTTTCCATCAAGCAGGAGAACGTCTGATGAGCACAGAAGAGAAGGCGATGGATGATTCCAGTGTGTCCTCACTGAGGATGTAAGGCCTGCAGTAAATCAAAGTGGGACAATGCCGGGGCCAGGCAGAGGACACAGCAGCCCGAAGTGGGTCATTGAAATATATGCATGTGACGAGGGGGGGGCTCAGAAACGTCCCTGGTGTGCCATCATAGGTCATAATGCCGATATGAAAGAAAACCATCACATAAGCAGAGATTGAATAAGCTGTAACTTTTATTGCACATTCCTGTTTGGTCTTGCAACGACCTTTCACCTTCTGAACTTTTATGACCACTGTCTCGACCAAACATTCGAGTCAGTAGCGGGACGATGTGGCCCAGAATTACTGATCGCAGGTCAGATTCCCTTCACAAGTTAGATTTGAAGCATAGGGAGGTCACACTGATCCCAGATGTGAGACTGCAGGGGAACTTTAAGTCCAGATCTTTGTGTTGACTGCACAACACATTACTGTCTACAGCAGGACCAATTGGGAAGAGACAGTAGTGACATCATGGTGGGGACTGGGAAGTTTTTAAGGATGCTTAGGAATTCTCTTGATTCCTCTGTAATGGAGGAAATACTCCAATGTCAAATTTTGAGACTTTGCAACCATCTGTCCTTCTTTACTCCCCCAGATCCCCCCAAAGGCGATCATTCATAGTACGTTATTTTTTTTCCTTCTTGTTTTCTTGTGACAATACCTGCAACATGCTTCAAATCTTCATTTTGGCAAACCACAAATAAATTATAACACAAACATTCATAACACAATGTGACATTTTCAGGACGCTTAGAAAGAAAAAGAATATACATACAGTACAGAACCCCCCCCCCCCCCCCAAAAAAAAATAGACCAAGAAAAGAAAAGCATTTGCATTTTTGTTTTTTTCCCCATATTTTTTCTTGCTTTTCTTGAAAAAAAGATATACAGCAGCTAGCTACCAATCACATAGCACATGCAGATATAATACAACATAATCAGTTCACCCAGTTAGTGTCTGCAAACTACCTATCTAAACTATATCACAAAATGATTCTCTTGAAACCAGCAAACACTGACCCTTTGAGATATTTTGTCTTAATAATAATTCAGTTTACAGTTTCCCTCCGCTGACGAGCTGAGAGATCACTATACGATCGACCCTGAAATTACTAGCCAAATTCAAAGAGGACTAACGCTTTCGCACATGATAACATACCAGATGGTGCGTTGTTGTTTTTTTCTTTCTCTTTTTGTCACGGTGGTTGGAGCGTAACGCACATATTTGCCCACACATGCACTCACACACAGACAGACATTTCTTATCGATCACAGACGCGAGACAAGGGGGGGGCTTTGAGAGGCAGCGTAACCCGATCCGGAGCGTGGCTTGGCTTCAGCTCAGCGGTTTTAAAATCCCGGTTGTACCTGCGGGAAGCTGCCCTGCTACCCTACCCCTGGCTCCCCCTCGCCTCACTCCCATTCCGCCGCCTCCTACTTCCCCCAAAGAAACAGGGCACGAGCGGAAAGTGAGGAAATGTCATCGCCGAGGCAGGAGGTTTGACATCATCCGTCCTTCTGCTCTCGCTGCCCTCCTCTAATGACGCCCTGCTGAAATGTCAGACCAATTAGCAGCTTTCCCTCTGACATTTAACTGGCAGACAGCAAAACAAACACACGAGGAGCCCGCTGGACTGGACGGACAGGCAGTCTGCGAGTAGAAAGGCCCCCCGATTGATTGAGACTGACGTCGCTGCAGCCATTGAGTTGATATAAGATATTAATGAAGTCCTTTTACAGGCAGAGCAGTGTGTCACCTAAGTAATCACAGCCGGAAGGACAAATAATATCTGTCTTTGGCCATTTCGTGAGCAGGCTGACATTTCCGAGAAGCAGTGATCAAAACTCCCACAACAGCCTCCTCTCTAATTTTGCCTCTCCTTCAGCAGACATCAATCTGGTGGGCAGCGAAGCGTGCACTCAATTAAAGCACCGCTTCATCCACGGCAGCACTCAAGCTCCCCCCCCCCCTGTCTTCATTTCTAGGTGTTACCGCCGCCGTTAAGGCCCCAGGTGGAAGCAACAAGCGTGTGCGAAAAATGTGTGTACGTGTGTGCGCGTCTGCAGCAAAGCTAAAGCCTGTTTTCGACTGACCTTCCGTTCTTTACATGTATCCAAAACAAAGGGATGTGCATATTCGCTCACAACCACACACACGTGTACAGTAGTAATATTCAGGAGCGGACATCAACAGTGGAACAAGAAGGTGACAAGTCATTAAAAAAAAAAAAAAAAAAAACAGCACTCCTTTTAGGCCTTAGTGTTATTCACAGTAAATCATATTTTTATGTATATACAAACACACACACACATACTTAGGCCTGGCATTAGCTGTACCCTCTAGTATCTAAATCATGGGAGGTTACAGTCTTCTTCCTGTCCTACACACACGCACTCACACACACTCAATAACGTGAGAGTAGAGAGAGAGGGACTGACTGTCATTTTATTTATCATATATAGTCTCTGCATAAAGCAACATGTGACTTTGTTTCCTCCGTTAGAAATCAATATCCATATACGCAACAGTGAGCTCTAAATTTAGCCACAAAGAGACGGAGAGAAAGAAAGAGAAACAAAGCGAATGAACAAGCTAAAGAAAGAGAAAGGGAGAGAGAGAGAGAGAGAGAGAGCACAGCTCCATGTAAATTACAATCTTCATGTTGCATTGAACTGTGAGCAACGGCACAGTCGAAAGAAAAGGGGAAGTGAAGGAGTGAATGAGTATAAACGTGCGCTGCCCGTCTATTAAACATTAACAGCTTAATTTACATTTAAATGACCCGTCAGCTACACAGGGAGAGTCGGTGGCAAGTGATGCCAGCTCGTTGAGAGAGAGAGAGGGGAGAGAGCGGAGCGAGGGATGGAAAGAGAGGAGAGGATGGGATGGTTAGAGGAAGAGCAGAGAGGGGGATGAGCCTCCTTCATTTAGTAGTCTTTCACATGGGTGGAAAAGTCCACACAGTTCGATTTGTCGAGTGCACGTGCATGGGTGTGCGCTGAAAAACAACAAAACGAGAAATCCAACAACAGTAACGCGCACCCAAATGCATATGCACAAACTCCCAGCGGTTGTCTGATCGAGTGACACACACACACACACAGACACACACACAGAAACACACACAACTCCCTCTCGGGCCTTTCAAAATTGGGGGAAAGAATCCCTCCGAGCGAGAAGGAGGCTAATGAAAGTCACTTCTTGGTGACAAACGATGACTGTGTGTCTCCTCTCTGAGCGTTTGGTGGTGATGAAGGATAAAACCAAAACAACACAGAAAAACAACACAGACCCACGAAACCGAAAAAAAAAAAAAAAGCTCTTGTGTAAAACAGCAAAAGGTAAAGATGAAAGATTGTTGAGTTAGCGTGGTGTGTCGTTTTGCGTGTCGGAGCTAGCTGGGTTTGTCCGGCTAGCACGGGGGGGATCAGGGGGTCGGCGGTTGAACACTCAGCCGTCGGACACGGGCGGAGACACCCAGCCGTATTTCTCGTGGGTCTTCACCAGGGACTTGAAGGTGGCCTCGGCTTCCTTACGGCTGAACGCTTTCTTGGACTTTCCTGCTTTCCTACATATACGTCCCTGCGAGGAGAGAGCGATACAGACAGAAAGAGGGAAGAAGGGAGAGGGAGGGAAATGTAAGGTTAGTTCATGTGAAAAGACAAAAAACCAGAAGCCATCAAACTGTCCGCCAACAGGAAATTACAAAGGAAATTTGTATAGTATAGGGGGTCTACACTATACTGTTGTATATCAGACTGGGACACAGACAGGTGCTGATTTCCATCATGGCAACAACATCCACAAAATCATGTCCTGTTTGCCAATTTGTCTTCAAAGTAAAAGCACAACATTCATTTTCTTGCTGCAATGCTTTATATCGAGCTGAATTACCTAGCTTTTATTTTGAAGAGTTGTGAACCTAGGTCTGAAGAGTGTGTTGGCTGCTCGAACAGACCTCTGAAATGGCCAAAATGTAGGACCAAATAACAGCAGCAAATTGTTGAATTATCCAATAATGTAATCAATATCTTCATTGCAGATAAAAAGGGTAGGATAAACACAAAGTTTTCTATGATCACCCTGCATATAAATAACGAGCACTGCACTAGTAATAATGAAAATAATAATAAAAGTATTGTAATGTATGTTGTTGCTTCTCAAACAAAGCCAGACTATCAGTTCCTCTCTTTTTCTAGTCTTTGTGCTAAGCTACGCTAACTGCCTCTTGGATTCGGCTTAGTAATGGATTAACATGAGACAGGTATCAACCTTCTCTGCCAGGAAGTAATCGTCATGTTAAACTGCTCCTTTAAAGGATCTGCTTCTGCTACTATTCAGCGTGTCTCAGGCCACAGATAAATGGAATCATAAAATACACAAAATATACACATTTTATACCTCCACAAAAGTTCTATCCCTGGCAGTGTGGAGAAGGATTTTAAGATAACATTCAGATGGTCTTGTTGTAACAGGTAAACAATTATGATGTGAAATTAATATAAAAAAAAATCCTCCAAATCTGCTATTAACACATCATACATTTGTCTGGCTGTCAGTCGAAAGAACATGAACGAAATGAAAACATTTTTACCAAACTGGACAAACAAACATGTTCTGAGCCATGTACATTAGATTAGATGTTGTTGATCAAAGTCAAGGATCAACCACAACCCCCCCCTTAGCGCACAATTTATAAAAAATGTATTGTTTACACCCAGGGACAATAACGATTTCACGCCACTCTTCACGCAACACTTGTCTTTGGAGAGTGAGAAAAATTACTTTGATCTTCTTATCTCCGTGTCAACATTTACCATAAAGGTCAGAATATGGGCGCACTCCAAATAAAGGGGCAGCTGGTGTGATCACGTAGATATGAATGTCTTGACCGCTGTATCCTTCCCCTACTCCTGACTGTGAGTTCTCACAAACTAAAACCAGTGGGCACACTCCAACATTGTTAATTGGCTCACATGGTGACATTATATCACTGACATGCCAATGAGTGGTAAAAACCACAGCTACACGAAATTAATTATTTTTGCGCGACGACTTAGTTTGATTTTTTCCGGGTCTCCTCAGAAGAATAATGAAATAGTGAAAATGTAGGAAAGAGCAAATGTCAAAATGTTATTTGTCTGACCTGGATGTGCACCGTCAGATCAAAGGAAAATACGTTCACAAAAATCAGCTCTTGTCTTCTGGATAAACATAGTTTCATGTCTTTTGAGGCAAAAAATAGAAGGACAGAGACTCAGCCAACATGTGCACCCCCCCCCCCCCCCCCCCCCCCGGCTTCCTCTCCCCCCAAACCCCCGCAGGGGAGATGTTGACAGGACAAGGGGTCTAAACACAGGTTGATCAACATGAGATCAATGTTTAAAGGCTTTTAAGATGTCAGGTTCAATACCTCCTTCACTACATTGAGCAACGCAGAGAGGAGAGGAGAGCAGAAGCAAGCCATCCACTAAATGATGGAAAGCTTGTGAATATGACAGAAAATGTATATATGAGCCTGTAGCCCTCCTGTGCTCAGCGGGAAAAAAAGCATCTCAGAGCACCGTGACATATGACTTGGACCTCTTTTGCCCAGGCACCACCTTGCTGAAACCCTTCCTCTTTTCAAACAATAGGGCTATTAATAAACCTAGGGTGGGGGGAGATGAAGACAAGAGGTGTGGGTGTTGCCTGTGACGATAAAGCTGCTTATTCCGTAGTTGGCAGGGGGGGGGGGGGGGGGGGGGGCTGGGAGGAGCGCGTGGGAGGATGAATAGAAATAGGAACAACTGTCTTAGTGTTGAAAGGGCGAGATATAGAGGCATGACAAAGAAATGATTCGTGTGAGTGTGAAATGCATCGTTTTGGGTGTAAAAACCACTTCCGAAACACAGGAAAACACACACACAGGGATGGTTGCAGCGAAAACCTCAAACTGCACAGTGACTCTCTGTCAGCTGGTCGTGTGCCGCAGCTTCAGACTGCGCTGTGGTTTGACTCACAACACTCTACCTCGCAGCTGTCTGATATGTCAGGACTGTGGTTGTTTGTACGCACTCTGTAACATCGCACCGTTTCCCTCTGGCCGACTGTCTAGGCAGAGAGAAAATGGCAGCGTGGACACTCCGCTGACGCTCCGGTGAAAGCAATACTAATTAAGTTAATTCAGATGGCAAGCTCTTTCTGCGTTCTGCAGTGCAGCACAGATAAAACACCCCTATCATCATTACACATCCCCAGGCCGAATCCTTCATACGTCATGCTCCTGCCCTGATCTGAAACTGAGAAACACTTGATAAATAGATCTGTTTTCCACACCTGAAAGACCTCCAGGGGTTAGCCACTGTTATGTGCTGATGATCATCTTTCTGATCAGTTTCATTCCCTGGCTAAATCCATACTAGTAGATTTTCAATTAAAACAGCGTTTTCAAATAAAAAAGGTCTCTATCCACACAAGCATTTTGGCATTTTGAATCCCCATCCACACTAACACGCCCAAAAGGCAGATCAGATGACTATGCACGTACACTGAGCCTGCACGTTCCACTGTAAACAGGAAGGTATGGAAATGGGAATTGTAGCAGATAAAAAGTTGTGTCATTGTAAAATGCTGAATTTAACTACACAACAGGGGCCAAAGGTGGATTTCAGGACTACAGTTTTGCACTGTGTGATTCTCCATGCGATGAATAACAGGAAATAAAGCTCATCTTCAGTCCTGTGACATCTGATGGGTGATCAGTATGGCCCGCTACGTACTTGCTCGGCTATTTTGGGTCAGTTGTGATGCAGGGGATGAAGGGAGATGAGGTGACAACGTTGAATGATCTGGAGATTAGGGTTACAGTTTCAACACATGGCCTCATTTCACAGCAGAGGCTTAGCGACGCTCACACTCTCCGTCACTTTGTCTCCGTGTGTCTCAGACAGACACTCTAAGGAGCTCCTCCTGTTGTTTCCCCCCGAGTAGCTTAAACAACACTTAAATCCAACCTTGCTACAACAGTCCACCATGATGAATCATTCAGTCTCGTGTTGAGTTTGACAGAAGAGAACCTTCAAATGGAGGCAGAGGATTGAGAGGCAGCACAATATGGCTGATCTCACTGCCAGTGTGGAAACAACAACTGGAGATTTGAAGTCAATTTTTTGCTGGAAAACAAACAAAAACAACCTTCCCCTTGTGTGGGATTTTTTTTTATTTAGCTTGTTCTGAAAATCTGAATGCATATCTCAATGCGTGGCTCACACAGAGACATTAAATGCAGCGTCCCTTGAGGACGCACTTTCTGTTCGTCTCTTTTACAAAGCCACATTAAACGACAACCTTCTCTTTTTTCAAACAACTGATCCACCGTGCCTTTAGAGTGGAAAACAAACAGAGTGGGTGACACCGAAGCAGAGCCGCCTGAAACCTGCTCAGCCTCTCTGTGCAGCCAGACGTCTGACAAACAAAGACGGTGCACCGGATGGAGACTATCACAAGCTGCTGCGTATGTTTTCAATTCAGATGTATCTCCGTTATCGATGCATGTCTTTGCATCCTGCCGCATGGAAGCTGTCACCACCTCAAGATGGCGGCCGCTGTCTTAAATTGATGTTGTTGTAGCGATTGGCTGGCCGTGGTTAAAGAGGTGTAAGAATACCACAGTGATCGATGGCAGGGATGAATACACCCTCAGCTGAACATAGTGCTGCCATTGAACCAATTGCTGTGAGCATCGTGTACTCCGCCTCACACACAATAGCCGGCAAGTTCTCATTGGCTTGTTCTCTATGGAGAGCGTGCGTGTGTAAGAACAACATTAGATGAAGAAACAGATATAGACTAGGACCTGAGATTAAGAGAGCGTGTGTGTGTGTGTGTGTGTTTGTATGCGCAAGTAAAATCTGTTTCTGAATGTGTTAATTGATTAACAAGCCCACTTGAATAGGGGACATTGAGCATTAATTATTAGTATTTTGCCACCAGTCATCCACCAGCACAAACTGGTATGAGGCTTCCAAAGATGGAGACAGAAGGTCAAAATATCTGCTCGGGAGGAAAGGACAAGCAAACAAGTGTGCATGCATGAGTGTGTGTGTATGTGTCAGTGCGTGTGTGTGTGTGTTTGTGTGTGTGTGTTGTAGTCCAGTTTAGCGAGGGCCCCCAGGCTTATACAGTGCCATGTCAGTGTTTGTCTATTTCAGCTAAGCTTGCTCGTGGAGAGGGATGCACTTGTGTAAAGTGGCTGCTGGGTAATCGTGTGAATGGGAATCCGTCAATGGGCTGACCGGGACGGCCCCGTTGCATGTCGGGAAGCAGCCCAGGGGGCAGAGGGGATTGCGTAACGCAGACATGTGCTTAAAGGGCCTTGATAAACAAACAGGGATCGATGTCATCATCATCATCATCATCATCATCATCATCATCATCATCATCATCACCCTCATCAGATCAGTCAGAGGAGTAGCCCCATGGGTATTGATAGCACTGATGGTGAGGTCATTAAAGGGTAATGCCTCGTCATTCGTCCTGCTTCTTCTTTCTGTTTCACCTTTTGCACTGTGCAAAAATGAACTTCAACAGAGAAATGAAATCCATCACAGCAAACAGGAAGCTTTAAAGGGGCACTCCACTTATTTACCAAAAGAAATATATTCATTGCAACAACTCAACCTCTGGAACCGGTTTTATAACCTCATGAGATCATGATGCGAGTGGAGGCAATGGAAAACCGCTCTTATTTTTCCGGATCCTATTGATCTAGGATTGCAAATAATCATTATTTGGTTATCCATTAATCTGCCAAATATATTTTCATTGTTTTGTCTATAAAATGCCAGAAAACAGTTTGGAAAGAGTCACACATCCATTGTGTGACTGCTCAAGAAGATATTACTACACTATAGCTTCATGGAGGAAATAGTTGTCGGCTACTATATTAAAGTTGAAAATCCTGTATAGGGTGTCTATTTTGGCACTTGAGTTAATCTGAAGCTATATCTGATGACAAATTCATATGTTGTGATAAATTAATTATAAAATGCAGTTGAATTACAGATCTTTTTTTTAAAGTTGTGAATTTAGGTCTGAGGATTATGTCCATTGCTTAACAGACCTCTGAAATATTCTACGTGTGATGCATGTCAAATCATTCAAACTTCTATATAAGCCACACACGTGAACATTTATGAAGCAAATCAAAAACATTGACTATAAACACTTCAATGTAGATAAACTAGGATGAACACCAAGTTTTCTAACTTCTCTCTGAATCAACGACCCACTAATGACGACTAATAGTTCTGAAGTAGCTCTGGGAGCATTAACATGGGCCAAGAGAAAAGAACAACTCCAAACAGGCCGGTTTACAACTGAACTGGTTATTTAAGCTGGTAATTTTAGCTCCACTGATGAACTTTCTAAACACTGTTGTACAAATAACAAAACAAAAAAAGTGGATCAATTTCCTAATATGCTCACAATACAAACACTCCTATATAAAACCTGCTGCACACACTAGAGCTCTATTTTACCTCCTGCAAAGCACTATGGGGGTAAATTCACTGCCATACAGATTCACTGTGGCGTTTTTAAAGGTAAATGTGAAGGCCAGGTGGCTGGTGGATCTGTTTGACTTCAATCAGACCTCTTAGGGGTTAGAGGTCTGGATGGGACCTCATCTCAGCCACTGTCATTGTGCGTGTGTGTGTTTCCACACATCTGCAGGTGAGGGCACTCCTAGCTCTGTTGACTCACCTCACCACTCTGTGACAGCGTGCATCCTCTCACACTAAAAATAGAGATGATGTTTCTAAACATGCCCCAACGCTATTGTCACCGGGACCCAGAGGCAAGGACGGATAAATATATTCTGTGTGTTTAGGTTTATATATAGTTCTGTGTGTGTGCCGTGTTTGTCAGGATGCATGAGAGACAGACAAGCGCATCTCTAAAAGAATTAGGACACGGGATGCATGCAATCGCCTGTGTCGACACACACGTCCACAAAAGCGGGGGGAAAAACGACGCGCACACACACAGGAATAATTAATCAATAGTTTCCATTGGCGAAGGAAGACACTTCACTATAATTAGGGAGCACTGCAGTGCTCCACGCTCATCTCCTCAAGCAGCAAATCAAAATAATAGACACACACACGTTCCTCTATCTCTGTTTCTCTCTCTCACTCTGGCTCTGGGTACAGCTCCTGCATAACCTATCCTGGTAACAGATTCCTTAATGGCCACATATGATTCGGGAACAACATTAAATTAATTCACAAAGCACTGAGGTTTGGGGGGGGTTGGGCAGGAGAATCCAGTGACAGCTTACATAAGGTCTCCTGCCTCAGTCGTGTCACAGTGCTGACGTCAAAAGGCAGAGAGTGAGTGAGGTGAACGAAGCAGCCTCCACAGACGAGATGAAGGGAAATGACACGAAAGTGAGCACTTAGAAAGCACAGGAGAAAACCTCCTCTCCGGGTGTCAATACAGAAAACTTGTCAGATTACTATTGCCTGGAGTGCATTTAGAAAAATGCAGCTATTTCCATTGGAATTGCAGGACTGCTGCTGATGCCGCTGCTGCTGCAGTGCACTGACAATGTGAAAAAACAGATTTGACAGGATTACATAATCCAGTCTGTCTAAATCCCTGGATGAGGACTGCTGGTAGGTAGGCTACCTGCTGTCTCTATTCATCCCTCTCTCTGTCCACACATCACCACGCTTTTGCATGTGTTGAATACATGTCCTCTTCAATCGGATGCTATTGTGGCACTGCAATACAGCAAGCATTGGGGACTCTTCCGTTTGCACGGCGGCGGGCCTCTGCTGTCAGAGGAAACTGATTTATGTAGGCGATAAAAGGAGAGCAAGGCGAGACTGCAGAGAAGAGCTGGCACCATGGAGATACTGAGCGTTGCACTGCGCGAAATGGCTGCCGTAAAGTCACATAAAGATTAATAATATTCACAATCGTGGCTTTGCTCATGGCAGAGGGGAGGGGGGCGGGGTGAGGCGGCTACAGTGCAGCCCCCACAGCTGTGATAGGAAATGCTATAAATAGACCACAGGTACAGAATCTTGCCAAATCGACCAAATAATCTCGGTTTGTGATGATAATCACCCTTGGAAATAAAAAGGTAGAACAAATGTTATTATTCGGTTGGTTCAGGATATAACAGATAACCCAACTAGCGTCCAAAATGGCACTTGACACAAGAGCTTATGTTATGATTGATTAAAAAAATATGATATTACCTAGGAAACGACTTTTCCTAATGAATTTCAAGAGATAGGGGTTTAAAATATCACGTGAGACTAAAAGCCGTGCCATGGTGGACGGTTGTTGTGCGCGTAAAAGCGTTATATACACGTTATATACGCATGACGCGCGGATGCCTGATGGAATTGCACTTATCCAGTGCCTGTAATGGCTGAAATGAAGGTAACACAGATGATGGACATTGGTTGCAGATATTCCAAGCAAGGACCCGACCCCCTCACCTGTCCTTTTACGAGGCTGGCCGCAAACTGCCTCATGACCGCCTCCACCGTGTAGGCGCTGGACCATCCGCGGGGGGTCAACAGCTCCATGCAAATGGCCCCGCCGTCCAGCACGTAGCCGTTCTCCAACCGGGGCGTCAGGACCCGCATGAACGGCGGCGAGAAGGGGAAATTGTCGGGGAAGGTGACGTTGAGCAGTATGAACTCGGTGCACGTCTCCTTCATGTCCTGCCACAGCGCCGAGTCCTTGTCCACCTGGTGCAGCTTGACGTTCCAGTCGTACAGGTTGTCCTCCACCAGCTCCACCGTGATGAAGTTGTCCCCTAGCCTCCGGATCTCCTGCAGCTCCTTCATCAGCCTCCGCGTCCGGACCTGGGTGCAGTGTGGCCGCTGAGGCGCCAGCGGTGCTATCGAGGAGGCGCTGGTCGCTTTGCTGCTGCCTCCCCCCGTCTGCAGCTTCTCCTTCGCATCCTTTCCCTGCTTATCCTTTCCGTGCTGGTCCAGCTTCCTCGCCTTGATCTCGGGCGTGCTCAGGATGTTGGCTTCGTTGGCGGTCTGACAGTGCTTGTTGGCGTTGTTCTTCTGGTTCCCCTTGGTCCCCTTTAACGAGCCCTGGTGGTGCTTCGGGTCCTCGGTGTCTCGGTCGTGCAGACGGATCAGACCGATCTTCCGCAGTAGGGTGGCCATAATTTTTTTATGGATCTATATCTCTCCGCCGATCCCCCCGCACAGGGGCGATGTTCACCCGTTCGAGTCGCTTCCCTGCTCGCAGAGACGACCTTTCTCGACGGTGATTATTAACCTTGCTGTAGCGCAATCCCCCCCCCTCCGTGCACTGCAGCCTCGGGATGAGCTCGAGCCAGTGGGAGCCTTTTTGCGTCTGTCTCAGTGCAGCATCATCTTGACGCGGCTCGACTGGAATGAAAACAGCAACACAAAAAAAGTGTTAGTTTTGGATCAATGGTCGCTTACAGTCAGCACAGTGAAATAAAAAGATGTGCTGTTCTGCACCGAGACCGTGACTGCGGTTGACCACTGATAGGACGATGCGTTACGCAGAAGCACTGAGGTGATCTTACAAATACATTGTCAATGGACGACACCGTGTAATCAAAAGAAACCCCTAAAAGGAACAAGATATGCTACACCCCAGGGCATTAATAGCGTTATAACGTGATGATGGAGGAGCTTTCCTTGTCATATAAACAGCAACGTAGGTTCCCGTTTACGCGTCTTCTCCTGCCCACACAGACCCAGCGCTGCAGCAGGAACCCGACAGCTGCCCGTACCTACCGTGTAGAGGCGTACAATCCAGCGCGTAAAAATGTCCGTGATATGTCCCGTTATCCCACTGTGTGATCAGATCAATAAAATAGCAGCCACTGCAGCAGAAGGTAAAGGCGAAATGGCTCCACCATCCAGGAGAGCTGCAGTGTGGAGGAGGTGGTGGAGGAGAGGAGCCTTTGACTGTGTCTGCAGCTGCCGCAGCTCCGGCTTAAATGCAGCCCAGGACGAGTCAGTCCCCCGGTGAGGCAATTCACTGCTTGTGCGTTAACACCGGGGCAACAGCATCCGGGACCTTTCGAAATAAAAGCCTCAGAGGAGCGGAATGCCAAGCGCCAATATGGGCACTTTTAGGCCTAATGAAAATAAAGCCTTTTGTGACATGACATTGTTGATGTACTCGACATATTCGACTATACAAATATAATGAGATAGATAGACAGATGGATAGATGGATGGACGGATGAACAAAAAATGTTTATATATATATATATATATATATATAAACATATATATATATATATATATATATATATATATCGATGGACAGATAAATGGATAGATGGTTTGACGGATAGATAGATATTACAATTAAAATAACAATAAAGCCCATAAGAAATCAGCTGAGCTATTTTACATTCCCGTCTTTTCCAATAAAGGCATATATGTATATGTATATATCATATATATATATATATATATATATGACCCCAATACACAGAGAACTAACTTAATTTCGTGATTGCATCACGAAATTAAGTTATTAAGCCGTTTCGAAGCTTTCAAAGAAAGAATTACTGTGACAGAAATTGCGTTATTTCTATTTTCTATTCAATAGTCCGTTAGTCAGTAAAGTATCTCTTTAATGCTGATAGTTATGTTTATTTTGAAGGGTCATCTTTCACTTGCTTTTGGTTTTATCAGGCTAACTCTCCCGAGCTTGACGTCCCTGAAAGACCAGTGGCCTGTCAGTGTGATGCATGAGGAATCTAACCTCAACGTGTGACACAGACACACACATTCACTTTCACATTCAGCGACTTCAGTCAGCTTATGTGTGTCTGAGCCTAAACTGTAGACAGACAATTAGAAAAGCAAGGAGTTCAGTCCTTTACCCAAATGAGTGAATGACTGAATGTGTTGAAGTATTCAAATATCTGAGTTAATACATTCGTAGGTCAATAATAATAATACAAATAATAACTGTATTTGTACAGCCCTTATACAAAGTGCTTCACAAAAAGATACATGGCAAAAAGATATATGAATTATAATAAAAGATGTTCAATTCAGTTCAATTTTAAAGGCCAAATCATTACATAATAAAGTTAAGACCTTACTATTTATAGAGAAACCCAACAGTTCCAACAATGAGCAGTACTTTGACGACTGTGGAGAGATAGATCTCCCTTATTAACTGGAAGAAACCTCTAGCTGAACCAGAAACTTAGATAGTATCATAAAGAGTAGATTGTCTAAAAATTACTGTCTATAAATATAAAGACGTATAACATTCAGCATGTGATTAAGATGTGCCAACTGAATTCATGGGAATGATTCCATTTCTTCTTGTTCTTATTTTGATTTGATCAACACAGCATGTAGAAAAGTGAATACTGACATAACAGTAACATTATGGATGCAGCTCTGTGACTGAGACAGTTTAATGATAAATGAGCAACACAAAAACTGGCAGCACAATGTGAAGAGTAAAGTCTAAATAAACACCATTGACACAATCCTCTCAAAACACACGTTTTTTTAATATGGGTTAAACAAATCAAATTGATTGAATGGTTGAATGGATTAGGGATAGTTGTTTCCCCATGCATGAATGGATTAGTTGATAATATATTTTGTAAATAACTAATAAAAAATAATAGTAAGAATTTATGTTACCATTTGAAAAACCTGTCCAGGGACGACAACTGAAATTAACCTGATGAGCTAACTCTGAACCATTCACAATCAATTGTGCTGTTGATTAATGAGCATTATCCCTCTCAAATAAACACATAAATGACAATAAATGAAATGACTACAGTGCAATGAGGTCTGTGCTATTCAATTCAGAGTTTATCAGAAGGATGACATCGGTAGCAGGTATTTAGCATGTGCCCAAATTTGTATTTGAAAACATCCCCTCAGTGGAAAGCACATTTGTCATGATTACTATCACACACAGCGATATATATGTGTGACACATGCTGGCTTTAAGAAAACATTGCACTTTTTCCTGTTAGGTGATTTCCATGGTAGAAATCTGTGACTGATGTGGTGCATATTTGCAAATGCTAAATATACAGTATATTTGCAGTGATATTTAAATGAACTGACATTATTGTGATTATAAGATATTATAAAATAGGCTGTCAAGTCCCCGTTGCATCATCACAAGGTATTCACATTGAATATAGAATAAGAAAATGGGCTCAGCTCATTCTACACTCTTCACAAAGGAGCCTCCGCTCAACCAGCACCACGACACTTTGTTGTGCCATACGACCACCTCTCATTGGTTGTTACCCAGGCAGTAGAGCAGTACTCGCCGTTGATTGGCTGTTCCGTTGCCGCAAAGCACTTCAGTGTTGTGGCTGTCGTGTTGTCAGCGGCTAACAGCGAATATCCGAGCAGGAGAATTCTTCCCACCGGAGAAATCGCTGTTCATTCATACCTTTGTTTGTGAGGCTTAATCAAAATGGCGGAGAAATTTGACAATCTGGAGGAGCACCTGGAGAAATTCATCGAGAATATCCGACAGCTGGGAATCATCGTCAGCGACTTCCAGCCCAGCAGCCAGGCAGGACTCAACCAGAAGCTGTGAGTCATGTAGTCCCCGAGCTGCTCGAAGCGGCACCACGCCGTAAAGAAAGCATCTGTTGATCTCTCCCCCCCTTTTCTCTCCAGAAACTTCGTGATCTCTGGTCTCCAGGACATCGAGAAGTGCCGCCAGCAGCTCCATGAGATCAACGTCCCGCTGGAGGTCTTCGAGTGAGTCCCTGGGTGTTTTAGTGGCTGGTACTTTCCGCCTCCATAATCCATGGCGACGTGTTTTATTCACCATTCTGTTTTGGTCTGTCATTGCCGAATCACCTACATAAACACTCTTTCGTGTTGAGACAATACCTTTCGTTTTTGTATTCGCGACACACCAAACCTCATTCAAAAATCGTACGATTTATATTTTCATCCGCTCCCCCTCAAATCTGGTGAAGTTTCACGCCTCGTTTTGATCAGTTTCTTGGTGTGTTGCAGTCAGTTTATTATTCGGCATACACATATTAAAAAAAATAACATTTACAGCTGGCATAATTCGTTAACACTTGTTGTTGCTACTCCTCCTGCTGCACTGCATGTCGTTGGCTGAGTTGGTTCAGATAAACTTGTTTGCTGTGGAATGTGTCTTGGCCAACCTACCACATACAAACATCTGTGCTTCAGCTGGGATTATGCCTCTTTGTGTTTGTAGATATATTGACCAAGGTCGAAACCCTCAGCTGTACACCAAGGAATGTCTGGAGAGAGCCTTGGCCCGGAACGAGCAGGTCAAAGGAAAGATTGACACTATGACGGTAAGCGATGATGCCAGGGTCTTACAATCCCTGCCAATGGCGCTATAAGATTAAACATAACCTTAAGGCATTTCCCTGATTTACTTCTCCTGAGCACCTGTAGGAGTTTGAGAGTAGATATAAAACTTCCATTTCAAGGATCGTCCAAATTACACAAAGAGCCATGTCAGGGTTTCCCTTAGGTTTCACACAATCTGGTACCATGGTCATGATAATATTTATAAAATCACAACAGGTTGTTCTCATATTTCAATTTGAGCTAATGTGTTAGAAGTATTTCAAGAATTCACTCCAGCAGCCTGTAGGAACTTCTGCTGGAAAAACTAGACAAAACAATTTTAATGCTGATTTTCGTTCGTAACACCCACTAGCTGGCAACATAATAGGGTTAATATGCAACACTGTTAAAGACTGGTGTTAAACTGGTACTAGTACAAAATGAATATGGTCAGAATAAATGAATATGTATATGTCTTGGCCTGAAATAGGAGAAATTCCTCACATTCTTTACAGGAGAATATTATATTGTATCATCGCTATTATGTTATCATCTCTCTCCAAAGCAGTTAAAAACTCTTCATGCACTGCCCCTTATTCTGGTAATGATAACTTTAAAGTGTTCTTGCTCATTGATTAATAGTCCTTCTAGCAGTTCTGCTCCACGAAACATTTAATTTATACATCTCTCTTATATTCTAAAATTTTTTGCAGTTTGGCTCAAGCTAGATTTATCATAGGGTACAGATCTAACCTACACTTACTATGGTATAACTATACACATGTTAGACTGTTGTCAGAGTCAAAGTGGCAACTGTAAACTAACCCCAGCTGTCTGATTTTCTTTGATAACAGAAATTCAAGAGCCTTCTTATCTCAGAGCTCAGCAAGGTTTTTCCAGAGGATATGTCCAAGTATAAGGCTATACATGGAGAGGACGCCCCCTCCTAGTGACTCCTGCAGCGTGACCCCTGACCTTCAACCTGTGACCCTCAAAATGAAAGCCTTGGGGGTGTTTGACCAAGTGGGAGCCTCTGTGTGTGTGTGTGTGCCAGCAGAATATGAAAACACCCACTTATTCTTTTTTATGAATGTTGTGACCCTGAAGGAGAAGCTTTTATTCCCTGACTCAGCCAATCCCTTCTCACCTTTTAAGTTACATTAAACTTCATTTAAAGGAATAGGAACCAATAGCAAGTATATGCAAGATCTAGAGAGGAGAAAGATTACATTTTTTTCTGTGCTGAGTTGTTCTGTTGCTGGGAGACATTTGTGTGTTTTTTTTACGTCTCTGTTGATGCATTGACGTTGAGTTTGCAGCAGAACATTCTTACAGCTCCCAACTGTACGGACAGAAATGTTACGAGCTGCATGCAACCTGTGTGATTCTGCATCAACAAATTGACTCCATCAGCTGTACATACATTGTGTTTATACTCCTACACTTAAACCTTTTGTAATGCTTCCTCATCATCATGCAACATGCATTCGTACCACGCACACACACTTCATAGCATTTTGTATCAAGCTCAGGTTTCTAAAGGCCATGATAACTGAATGCAAATGTTATTTGATGGTACCTCTGTGCCTGATCACTTGAGATGGTCAGAAATGAGTCCACTCTTTATTTGTGACCTGTTTGTATTATACTGTTTGTTAATAAATGATCCTTGTTGGAATAATGTTGTGTTTTGTCTGTTTTGCTATAGTGAAACTGTGAGTTTAATCAAATATGTCCCATGCAGGATGGTTGTGTGCTTTAAAATCATATAATGTATGCATTATAAATGACTTGTGCAGTCCCAGCTCTAAACCTGGCTGCATGGAATGGGCTGTATTCAGGGCCTGTGTTCATTCTTTGGAGCTACTTCAGAATAAGATCTCCTCAAACAGTTCTTCAAAATACAATAATTCATATGGTTTGTGCGCAGAGCATTTATTTTATATTCTGGTGCAGACTGAAGTTAGAAAATAGTGTTCATCTACCTGGTTTATCTACAATGAATATTTTATAGATACTTTACTTAACTTCTGATATTTATTCATACAATGCATGTTGGCTTTTTCAAAGGTCTGTAGAGCAATCAACACAATCTCCAGACCAGTTCACAGCTTTTCAAAATAAAAGCACTGTTATTCAGCAAATATAATAAATATAAGGCATTACAGCAACATAATGATTGTTTTGCTATTACTTTGAAGACAACTTGTTAAAGAGGAAGTGATTCCATGAATGTTGCTGCTATGACGGAGGTTCAGGAGGTCAGTCTGGGTAAATAATCAAATTATAAAAGTAGAAATACATATGTATTGGGGTACATATATGCCTTATAACATTTTCAGGTATGAATGGACAAAAATACTATAATGAAACATTATGAAAATAATTACATTTTCTCATTGTATTTCACCTAGCTCTGTTGCTCTAACTAGAACAACATATACAAATTTGTATCTCTAGCATTAGTTCAAAGATCCCAATAATCAAGGTGCGGGAAACCTGAGGGATCGAAACGTGAGAATATGTGTCAGTGGACACAAAGAGGTGTCAGTGATGTGTTCAAGGTCATCTAGCTAAGGTGTCGTCTCCTGACCGTCTTGTATTGTAACCGTACACTGTCTCTTTGCGTGTGCGTGTCTATAAGAAAGGAAAGGAGGCTTGAGAAAGAGAAGAGACTACGTCATCAGGCGGGTCGCGGCCCAACACGCCTGCTCCTGCTGGGGCTCAACCATGGCGACACGCCCTCTGACTGTGGTGGCCCGTCCTCTGGGACAGAAGGAAGGAAATGAGCCCTGTTATTGGTTTGTGATCTGTGCTGCAGGGTAATACAGACAGCCCTCTTCCCTCGCTGTCACTCCTCCCTGAGGATTTCTGAATGCTTGTCTCATTTAGTCAGTTGTGGTTTATTGAAGACACTCAGCCTCCACCTTTTAGTGGGGGAGGAATAGAGGGGTCTGCTTCTTATTTTAACATATTGGTTTTCTCTGTGAACGTAATAATTTAGTTGATATAATGTATATATTCAGTGTTAACCCTAATCACAATCTAGTGCTGATTAAGCAGGAGGATAATAATGAATATTTCTGTACAATTTGGTGCAGATCAATATAGAAATCTGAATCTAGTGGATTTAAACATGGTTTCAAAAGAGGACTGCTGGGTCGGAATAGTTGACATTACTTTTTTTCAGTGTGATAACATTTTAATCAAATCCACTGTGAATAAAAAAACATAGTCCAAGGGCGTTGGAGTGGTTGAGGGGATGGGGAATGGTGTCCAATGAGGGGGGAGATGCAGATAGAAGGCGTCATTGGGGATTTTAAGGAGTCCAGAGTTTTTCACATTGTAAATTATTACACAAAACAAAACAAATCTAATCCCAAAAGTTTCCCAAGGACAATCAGACCTGATCCAATCACAAATACGGCTAAACCCAAACAGGGAGAGAGAGAGAACCGCAACACCGCCAACAGCTTCATGCACCACCAATCATAGACGAAGCCAACGAAACGAAAAACACGTTATTTTTTTCAAGGTTCATATTTTCCATCATTTAAAAAATATCAATACAACAGTTGCTGTCAGACGTGCACTAAACTCCAGAGATTTCCCTGAAATTTCCTGTATTGCTGCATGTGAAAATGCAAATGTCCAACCCAGCTGCCAACCTTCCCAGTAAAATGTTCAGAAAATGTCTGGGTCAGCCTGGGCATGTTGATGACTAACACACAGAGACATAATTGAAAATAAAAATAAAAATATCTCAGGATGAGAAAGAGGTGTCATAAATGTAGAAGACACAGATGAAGTTGTCAACTTGGAAAGATGAGATTTAACCGCTTTTGATGGCAGATGTCGATAATGTGCTGTCAACAAAATTTCTGAAGCGGACTTCCTACGTCATGTCCTGCCTCCTGCCTGCCAGCCCCCCCACCACCAATGACAAGTGGATCTGCGTACGTCTAAAGTGTCACATGTACCCAAAGAGTATTAAAACCTGTGCGGATGCAAACAGTCCTGTGTTTCACCTTGAGCTGCTTTAAACCAGTGCCGTCAATAGCTTCTCTTTCTCTGCTCTTTGTTTCTCGTCTGTTTGGACCCTCTGACCCTGCTCCTCTGTGTGCACATCAACAGCCTCACTGCAGCAAGTCACAGCGGCGCTAGTCAAGGACACCCTTTCAATCCAATAACAAGCCCATTTGGAGAGGGGAGAAATGAACTGAAATACTGTTTCTATTCAGTTTGTGTTTGCGTCTGGGCCCTGTGACATTTCTTTCACGGGGTGACACTCTGACTGTGTGTGCATGCGTGTGTCGTGACGCTTGACTAACCAGAAAAGGGGAAGATGGCGAGGAAGAGACTTTAGTACTGTTAATACGCCTCTGTATGAAGTGCTTAGGAGTGCTGGGTGACTCATCCAAGGTGACTGAGTCTTTCTTTCTCCTCTCTTCCTGCCCTCGATTCACCTCCACTTCCGCTTTTTGTCAGGCCTGAACAAACTCCCTCTTTTTCAATGGCCGACACTTTACTCTTCTTCTTCTGTGGTGTCTTTCTCGGCGTTCCCCCTCAGGATGAGCTGCGTGGTGTGTTGGCACAATGTTGGCTCTGTTGATTGTAATGATTCATGTGGAGGTGGACCCTCATTGGCTTGATGGGTGCTTAAACACAGGAGGGCAGAGTTCATGTAATACACCGGGTGGGATAAATGCTGTAATTGTCAGATCCTGTGATATTTCATTTTGTCTGCTGGAGGAGTCCACTCTTCAATTTCATGGTGTAAATGGGACGCTCAACAAATTGCTTTTCAAAAACAAAGGCACGAGTGCACTGCACCTCTGACTCTACGAGGTATCAAATTGTGAAGGAGTGTTAGGTGCATGTATCAGGTGATCTGTTGCCTTCGCACTCTTTAAATAGTTAATTTGATTCCCTGAAAACATTAATTCAGGACAAGGGAAAGTATCAAATAACAACATGCAGACAAACAACCTCCAGAATGAGCCAGATATCCTTCTTATTTCCAGCTTAATGTGTATTTGTGCTTCACTTAGAGATCTTGAAATTAAAATTCAATCACAGTACAGGTTGTATAAGGGTGTATTTGTTATATACATTTTCCTTTATTTGGTACAGACTTCAGCATCTCTGATGTGTATCTCCTCTGTTGCCAGGGAAGTACACAACCTTCCTTATTCCTCAGTATCTTAAATAGTCGCACACATCATATCCTATGATGTCTTCCCACTTTCTCTGTGTGGCTGTAATTTCAGTAACGGTGATTCAGTCAGAAACATTTATCGTGATTTAACCCTTTATTGCACAATGGAAATAGTTAGAAGCAGTTATGCTTGGCACGGATGGCTCCATTCTTTGGTTGTTCCCTGGATTAGCCACGCAGCATGCTGATGTAAAACAGGGAATGCGTGCAAACCCGCCAGTGGGCGAAACACATTTTTGTTTCAAGATGATGCCGCTCACCGAGACCATGTTTGGACTCAGTGCTAAAAGGGGGAGGCTGGGATGGTGGAGGCAATTTTCTAGCAGCATAGCATGAGTGGCAGAGTAGCCGAGCAGGGATCAGTGAGGAGGAGGAGGTTGTATTTGAATGGTCTGCTTGTTGAGAGGATGGGCTGTGATTGGTAGGTGATTCACGAGCACCAATAACTCTATCAGAAGCCGACAGCCTATGCCAGCTGAGCACATGACTCCTGTGTCCTGCATGAACTAACGCAATGCTTCATCTGTTGTACAATATTTATTACCTCCAACGCTGATGTCATCCCCATAGCTTCAGTCCCCCCATTGCTTGGAGAACATATTCTGTAAGCAGTGTTATGGTGGTGTAATAGCAAAGCAACACTTACACATCAGCGCTTATGATCCGATCACAAGTGGACAGCGCTAAGAACTGGTGTGAACTCACTCAGATGGCAACATGAATACTCCCTGGGCCAAATGTAAAGGACCTCTTACTCAGCTGACATCCTCTGACACTGTTACTGTTTCACTATGAACTGAACCTATGTTTACTCTTATCTGTTTGTGGCCATCGGTAAAAATATCAACACCCACCATGATGTCGTGACTGATACTTCTCTTAATTTGGTGAAAGCTTTCTTCTCTGCAGCGCCTCCTGACTCCTCTCTCTCTCTCTCATGCCGACACACAGAAACACACAAACTGTGACTTCGGACACTTCTGTAAACTGGGACAAAACAACATCATTTGATGTTTAGAAAATGACAAACATGTTCATTTGTAGAGCGGGGAAGTGAGATGTGATCGCAAAGGGATCACAGGAGACACAGTAAGTATGCATTTTAATGCAAGTGAGAACACGGTTAATAGCAGATGTGTACGAGGCCTTTTGTCAGTAGTCCGGCTTCCACATCATCATGGCTTACATTTGTGTTATGCACGCCTAGTGGCTCTCTTGGTATTATATGTTTCAATACGGGTGTTTTTTTTCTTGATAAACAATGTGAAATTATTGTTCGTTAAATATTTCTTTCTTTAATTTACATCATTTCCCATAAGCCCAAGATGTTTTGTTGGCTGTTTCACAGCTGGATATAAGAAGCGAGTCCATGAGTGTGTTTTAGTATAAAACTAAATAATGTTTTTTTAGACAAATGAAATCTGCTGTATAAGCCTTTGTTCTCAGTGCCTGTGAACCTTTAGCAGCTTGCCCGTGCTGTAAAGTTTTTTGACTTTATCTTCATGCAGATGCTTTGAGAGTCTGGGGCCTGGAACGATGGCTGATAATTATATAAATCCTCCCGCGCCCTTGGGTTAGTGCAGAAAACACAAAGGTGGGGGCGGCTGCCTTTGATGCTATTAGCATAATGTCTTTCTAATGCTAATGCTAAGTGCCTCAGACTGACCGCTGGAGCTCTGTGGCCCACGACCGTAACGTGCTTACATGGCTGCTGATCGCTCTCTGCCGCGCTCTTGTCTCCGGCATCGTGGCGGCCGGCTGTCTCACCTCAACTCGGCGACAGTCAGTCAACTTCTCAATGAGGGCAAGGGGGCGGACCCCCCCCCCCCCCCCTTCTGTCTCCCTGGTCACCATGGAAACACCGCACCCATTCACCGTCATCCACCCTTTCTCTCTCCTCTTTGGACAATGGCCATTGCTGTGTGTGTGTGTGTGTCTGTGTGTGTCTGTGTGTGTCTGTGACAAAGTGCTGCATAGCAAATGTTAGAGCAGTGTGTGAGTGTCTGTGTGTGTCAATGTATTACAACAATATATTGTTGTAATAGCAATTGACCCTTTATCATCTGATTTGTGCTCGAAAATCTACAGCACTCCGGGGCTCGCACATGAATTGTAAAACACATCACAGCAGGATCAACTGTCCCACACACTGCTTTCTGAGCATCTATGAACTCCACACACATCCACGCACACTTGCATAAATGTGGAGGCACACAGTGTGAGTCAAGTCATATAGTGCTGCTGTGGAGGTGAGCACCAATTGTGTTGCAAACAGTAGTGACACAAAGGATAGTGATGAATACGACTATTATACCATCTGGACCTACTCAGGGTTGGCTCTGTCTGCTTGAATGTGTGTTGAATGTGTGTGTGTGTGCGTGTTTGTGTGTGTGTGATGGCCATTAATGGAACGATAAAGGCACTAAATGAAAACTCTAAATAAGCTCAACGATGGCTGCTTCGCGATGCTCCTCACACCTGCCCCAGCAAAGCACCCTTCAACAGCAGCAATTGAATCATTGAGCGAAATATAGAAACACCACAGATACAAGTCGATGCATGAAAAATACTATTCCTGTGTCTGTTTTGCCAGCAAGTCTACTTTCCTCCTCCTGGTTTCATCTGCAGCTGGGCTGCTCTCCTCAGAGTGGGGGGGGAACCAGACAGAAAGGAAAGAGAGAGACAAAAGAAAAGGAAAAAGAAAGACAAGAGATAGGGAAGGGGAGGAGAGGAGTTGTTAAAATTTAATTTCCCTCTGGTTTAATTATCTGACTGTATAGACGGCCCCTACTCGTTCTCTCATGGCTGTAAATGTTAGAGGTGAAAATGTGGTCGGTGTGCATTCAGGATCTGCATGTGTGTGTGTATGGTGTGTGTGTGTGTGTGGGTGTGTGTGTGTGTGTGTGTATGAGACTTTCTTCCCCGTGTGTGTTAATGACGTGCACAACAAAGCAGGAGGTGCGGCGGCAGTGCTGAACAGGGACTACATGATCCCACTGAAATGTTTAAACCTTGCTCATTACACGGTGAAAAGAGGAAATCGATCATTTTCATTACAGGCCGTCGGCGCGCGGTTACACAAGTCAATGAGCCGTCATATTCACAGTTATGATTTACTGTAAACTGGTGTGTGTGGTGCTGCCTCAGACGTACCGAGTATGATTAGAGCGTATGTTATCCTTCCCCTCTCACCAGTGCATGAGAAAACAACCAGTGGCGATTCTCACATCCTAACAGCCACTGTACTGGTGGGGCTTGCCAGAGGCTGTTTTGGCCCGAGGCTGTGTGTTTCCAGGCTATCAACACAACTCGGTAAGAGGGGGTTTCTCCTTTGTTATATACAGTATTAGCTGTAGTGGTTCTCTTTGTCTTGTGGATAATATCTTCCTGCTGGCAGATATATAAAGGCTAAACCTCCCCACCGTCTTTTGTTTCTGCTCCTCTTAGGGGTTTCTAAACCTACCTTGTTAGGTCCAGACAGGAAGACTCCAAAACAACAAGTGTGAAAGGCTCCTTGGACCATAGATCAGAACCCAAAGGAGTGGTCTTGGTCCTGATTCAACTGAACCATGGTTCTATTCGTTTGGAATATCTCTGGACTTTTGTACCAATAACAGGAAGTAGGCTGAAGGTCGGCGGTTCATTTACCATTTTCCATAAAATAAGGATTTCCTTGCCGTCTTGGCCTCTGACATACTAATGTTTTGATGACACAACAACAAGTCAACGTCTGATGGCCGTCTACAAACCAGTCAATGACAAGTATAGGCAGATGGAGCCCACACAATTAGTGATGACAGGACGTCTATATTCCGCCCCCTATATTGCAATATGAGACCAAAATTCACTGGAACATTATAACATTAACCTTGGTTTGGACCAACTGTGAAAACTCCCTTAATGTCAAAAGGCAATATTATAAGTAGAAGATTTCAATCTTTAAGTTTTGATGGTCATTTTTCTGTGTTTTCATCTTTGTCATCATCTGGCTCCTGCTTGAGATATTCGTCTTCTTTCAACTTATTTTGTGTCTGTCGCATGTTCGAAACGTCTTCAACCAAAGGTGAATTTTCATGCTGTTTTCTCACATGGGCTTACTTATGCATTTTCCCGATATTTCAGTTCAGAGTTCAGTTCAAAGTTCAGTTCTGAAAGCGGTTTTACATTTTACTGACCAAATGATTTACAGATAAATCAAAAAAAGAGTTGGTGGATAAATCAGTAACAAAAATAATCATTAGTTCCAGTTATCGGGAGATGGGATTTGTTGGCACCGTAAGTAAAGGATCAGACCTTAAACTACTGCATGAAAAAACAACATATCAACCAGACACTGATTGTTGTAAGAGAAAATATCAAATTCTGTATTAAAGCAGTCTCTGAGTATGTAAGAGAACCAAAGGACGATGGAGGGAAATGCTGCTGATCGTTTTAAGATGGCTCTCTGAGATTAATAGGTGGTGTCCCAACTGGTCGAGGGAAATGTTAATTTGTTTCTTGAATAATTTCCCCCATAGTCAGCTGCTACCCACAACCTCTATTGTCCTCAGGGTTTCCTTTTTTATCCCTATGGACACACACACGCACGCACACACACACACACACACACCAAGCTCCATAAAACTCGCAACCACGCCCTTCCTTTGTTTGGCCATTTGGCATCAACTTCTGTTTTCTGATGTGACCCCCGCAGAGGTCATTGCATATATGCCACGCCGGTCGACCCCAACCCCCCCCCCCCCCCCGCTCGCTCCTCACTCTCCACAACAAACACGCAGCGCAACACACTTCACCGTGCACGACTTGACCTGGCCACATGCACATCACACAAACCTCCGCCCACGCACATCTGTCTACGTGCCAACCATATATATAGATTAGAGGGCTGCAGGGAAGCAAGAAACACAGAAGTCAAGAGGAGGTGCATGTAGAACTGACTGGCACCAAGCATTATTGTGTCTGCAGAGGATTCAGAAGAGAGTAATTCAACACCTAGACCAGTTTTTGCTTTAAGTAACTATTAGCTGGGTTTATATTAATGAGGAAACTGTTGGAAATCATTTGAAACAAACTCCAGGCTCGACCACAATTTGCTCCTTAAGAGCTCCAGATTAAAATACCAGCTCGAGGCTTTATTCAGTCCGTGCTTTTAAAATAATGATTCACTTTCTCGCCTGTATCGCTTTCTGTGTTGGTTTAACCAGTTTATAGCTTTTGGAATAAGCATTTTGTTGCTGTTCCCCCTCAAAAAGGTAAGAATGATAATTGGCATTATGGTCCCTGTTGACCGTATGCCGACTGTCTGCAGGTTACAATCACAGGACAACCTGAATGAAACAGGAACGGATGATGGATCTATAATGTATCATGGACATATGTGTGTGTCTGCAGGGGTCATGTGTTTGTGTGTGTGGGAAGGGGGTGGGTGGGGACGAAATGAGGTTGCCACCAGCATAATGAAGGCAGAAGTGTCTCCCTCACACTCTCTCTCTCTGTCTCCCATCTGTGTGTGTGTGTGAGTGTGTGTGTGTGTGTGTGTGTGTGTGTGAGTGTGTGTGTGTGTGTGTGTGTGTGTGTGTGTTAGAATGGGACGGGCCATGTATAATAGACCTTGTAGGCCATATTGTTTCCGGCTCGTGCTGAAGTCCCTGTGGCAGCAGATGTGGTGGTACACAACAAATACAAAAGCTCATTAATCACTGTCTTGGGTGTGTGCGTGTGTGTGCGTGTGTGTGTGTGTGTGTGTGTGTTCTTGTTCTGCTAGGTTGCTTTGCATGTATGCATATTTTTGTCGGTTGGCCTTTTAAGTGTGGTGTATGTCTGTGGGTGGGGGGACTATTTTGTGATTTTTTTGTTTTTCTTGTGTGTGCAAATTTGCAAGCGTAGCCACTTGTGTGTTCAGTTTGATCCCACAGCAGGGGTGAAGAATTTAAGTGTGTGTGTGTGTGTGTGTGTTTGGACAAGGTGGTGTCTTCACAGTAGTCTAATTCAAAGTGTTGCTGGGGGGGGGGGGGGGGCTATTATGTGACATAAGCACCAGTAGCAACTACTCTTACTTAAATTTTGTATTCTGCCTGCTGGGTGCGCACACACACACACACACACCCACACACACACACACACACAGATTGACACAATTCACTTCTTTCCTCTGTCTCTGGATCCTCCCTAGAATTACATGAGTTATTTAATCAGGTCAGAGGCAGTTTGTGTTTTCCCACACACACCTCCTCCTGGTGACTCAGAACCACACTGCCTGAAACCACCTGCTGCCTACATCTGACGTATCACAAAGTAGTAAATGGACACAGCAACCACAGTCATCCCTCCTCTCTCTGCCTCCCCCTCTCCCACTCATTATCTCTGCTCTGACTTGTGTCTTCATTGGTACCAACAGTTTGCGTCCTCACTGGAGGTGGGTGGATCTGACGAGGTTTGCCCACGGCTTGCCTTATGACTTTTGATCAAGATACTCGAGCGGAATTAATTCAAAGTCTTAATGATTCTGGATGAGGTTCAGCTCGCAGGCAGGGAAAAGATTGATGGGTTTCATTTCCATTTTTGGATGTGGAAAGGTGTGTTCACTTTCCCACTGTGGGAAAGGTATTTTATTGAATAATTTTGTTCAAATTTGATGGTAATTGTGGCCCGAGGCAACGCTTCTCCTGACTTATTCAACTGTAGACTTCACAGGCGAGAAAAACAGGTTTGGTTTGACCTGAATTCGGGATTTGAGAGGTTAAGCTTTAAAGTTTTGACATCTCAAATTACAAAACTTTGTAGCTTTGAACTCTAAAGTCACTCTTAACATGTAATATCAGACTACCACCCTTTTCTGGTGAGGAAATGTACCCGTCGATCTACGTTTCTACCCTCACCTATGGTCCTACATGAGTTCTGTTTAGAGACCAAAACGTGATTGCAAACAAGTGGCCGTAATTTGTATTCTCTGTTGGGTTACTGGGCTTTCACACATCCGGAGGGAAGTCAGGTTAGAACGAGTGCATTGTCATGTTGAATGGGGACAGTTGAGGTGGTTTGGGCATCTAGTCAGCACACCCGACTGGGAGGAGACCCCCGGGTATACTCAGAACTTGGAGGGACTACATGCATCTGGACTGGGAGAGCTTGAGATTGTGGCATGGGCGAGAAACCTCTGTTATACCCAACTTGGCAGGACTACTTCCATTATTCAAGCTTGGATAAGTAGAAGTTGATGGATGGAAGGATGGTAATCATTATAGAACCAGGTTAGAGAATAAGTTTTGCAAAGACCTTTGGTTTCAAGGGATAGGGTCGATAATGTATTCTCCTAGAAGACAAAAAAATGTTGTCTGAAAGTTTTTTGTGTAAAACAATATCAGACATAATCTGTAATTCCCTTAGTCTAATGTCCTCAAGGCAATAAAAATGTAGATGAGGTTGTTTGTTCAAAGGAAATACCAATGTCACATTTTTCAGACAACTGACTCCTTGTGATAATGTGAATAACAACCTTCCAAGAAGGAAAGAAAAAAACAAAAATAGGGTATTGATTTTTTTCTTTGCAGTTACACCATTTGTTAGTACTTTCCAAAATGCATTTGAACAAGAGCCACAGTCAGCTTTATGTTAAATGTAAATTTCTGTTTTTGTACCTTAAAGGGATGGTTCACCGAACAATTTAAATTCACCACGATAGAGGGTTCGAGTCCACACAACGCTTCTGGAGTTTCAGGGGGAAACAGCGTGAATCTAATACAATTCAAGTCAATTGTGACCTCTTCTTCAGATGTAATAAAACAACAGAAAAACACAACATGCCTCCATACTGCTCCTGTGTTGTCATCCAAGTGCCTCCAAGCTCCGACATTCATAATCGACTCATAACGGCGTCATTTACACCATGTTTTTAGCCTAAATGTCCACTGAAAGCATCCTCGGGGGCGTGTTCACGTATCCTCGGGCACATGGAACACCTTACACACTCTCGCCCATAGGCACATCTGCCCTCACTAGAGTGAATTACCTGAGGTCATCATGAGTTGAGGGATGTTAGTCAAACCGAATTTAAAATGCCGTAAAATGCACACAAGCATGATAACGTGTGACTAATTTCAGTATTAATTTTAAGTCAAAATGAAAAAATATCGATTTGTCTGATGAAAATGTTTGATTCAAAATACAAATAGTAATCCAATTAAGAGACTTAAAGCTGAGGAGGCAATAATTGTTATTTAAGTGGCGGTCAGCTGGTGTGAGTTGTTAACAGCAGTACTATTGACTTCAGTCTGCTGTAGACTGGTAAGACACAACCAAGGAGAGCTGAGTCTGGAATCACACCAAGGCAGTTAGCAGGAAGCGCTGCTGGTACCAACGTGTCACTTAACAGTTTCACTTGCGGCGTCCAACAGACCTCAGCGCCCGACACCTAGATCCTGCTGTGTGTTACCTTCACGGCTTCTGTGCTTTGCCCTCCACACCCGCTGTTCGCCAAACTCACACTGTCACACTGAGGCTGGAGCTTGGGCCCCGAGTGAAACATAGAATCTTTGATCATCCCTCACACACAGAATTCGGTCAGCCAGTGTATCGCCGCCTGGCTAAGCCTAAGCTTTCGAGTTTAGACCCAGTTAACTTGTGCTCAAAGGGCAAGCAGCTTAATGGCTTGTCCTGACTGGCAGAGCATCAGTGGCAACACTGGCTGCGAGTTACATAACCCTGCGTCATGGAGCTGGATGTGGCCTTTTACTCTGGCTCGCAGCTGGGAGAGCTCCGTTCTTGGATACACAACATTTTCAGACATAATTCCGCTGTTATGACAGTGGCCGGTCTTCGGACAAGTTAATCTGGGATCAAGACTTGTGCTGTCCTCCCGGAGCCTCTCGGAGCATCGTGGTGAATCCACTGCTCAACTCGTAAGACCCCAGAGAACCTACAAAGACAGGATCATGAAATATTAACTGCTGCTTCATGTAATTTAGGCGGTTTTCACCTTCAAGCTCCAAACCAAACACTTCTTTGGAGAATGCACTCAGTCGGCCTCATGAATAACTTACCTTGGTGCAGGTTTGTAGGTTGAAAACGGTTGAAAGGACATCTATCTTTCCTGTTCCCAAACATGTACGGCTGTGGCTGTGGTCGTGAAAGCTTCTCCTCGAGGCCCCCGAGAAAGTGATGACGGTGAAAAGCAGCAGAGAGAAGCGGCAACACCTGCTCACTGTAATGATGCATGCTCGAAACAGTCCTCCCAGACAAGGCTGCTGCGTTACATGCCTGCTGCACTTTAGGCACCTCGATCCATTTTAAATCACGGAATTTGTGTGTTTCTCCATCTGTGGACGTGCTCGTGTGACTCCTGGCTCTACCTGTGTGATGAAGTTACAGGGGAGGAAATTTATAATTACCTTGTTTCGTGGGCTTTGGTCTCTAGAGAGCGGGAGGAGGAGGAGGCGGGTGAAGAGGAGAGGAGGGGGTGCTTTTTAAAGTGCACAGTTGTGGAGTGGCCAAATTTATATTGGCAGCAAACTGCTGATTTTCCTACATTGTCAGCGCTTCGTCTGCTCAGGGGCGCACACGAAATTAAGAGACAAGTACGGGGGGGGGGGTCTTAAAGAGTGACCCCGTCTAGCAGGGATGCAGCACTCTCACTTCTCTTCACCGGAGAAAATGAAAGAACGGTAATAAGGTGATAATGTTGTAATCAATCTGGTGAACCCTAGAGTTTTTCATACAGCACCATCACTGGGTTGAAGCTACATTGTGTATCTGCAAAACTTATGACACTGCCATCAACTGTATTCAGTGCTATTTAATCCAGAGTATTATTGTTCCTAAGTTTAGTCTTGTTTTATTATGTCTCTTGTCGGCACACCAACTTTAGGAAGGTGTAATACTAAATCTTTCAAGCCCTCCATTAAGAATTCATTGGAGGGACGAGTGGGGATGTTTTGGCTGTATATTCACATAAAGGACTGTGTGCAGGATTCATATTCCAGAAAAAAAAATACACATCATTATTCATTTACTAGGTCAAGGTCGGACATGTCAGGACACTGATCCTCCCCGTTACCCAGAGTCACGAGCAAAAAAAGTATCCGAGACCTTTGGGCACGGCTCCGTTCATCCTTACAATAATTCCTGTGTGATAGTTTGGACTTAAACTGTGTCTCGGCTCATTTGTCAGTGTGCAGGGACGATGGACTAATCCCGTCTCAAAGACCGAGCAGCTTTGCATTTAATTTTAGCAGCCCCTCTGCCTTAATCTTCCCTTCCCCTTAACCCACTTTCTCGCTCCTCATGCCTCCACACAATGAACAGAACGAGCAGCGCTATTGGGAAGATGTCTTCGGCTTTTCTTATCCATGTCCATAAGCTCACTTAAGACAATTAATCTGTCTGGGTTTGTAGCTTTTAACGCCCCCTGATAGAATATAGAGGGCAGAGGTTGTGTTACAGTAAATGCTGGTGATATTCTGGGGATGTTCCTTATGTTTTTGTTGCACATTATATATATATATATATCCGACTGTCTGTCTACTTCAGAGTCAGGAATACTGTAATCTTCTCTCACATTACACAAACACACACACCAAGATCATCCAAATATTTATCTTTCATACATATTTGTTACGAAGGCTACAATAAAAAACAATCAAAGTCAGATTCATGTATTTAACCCGTTGTTCTGATTCAGAGCTGATCCATCGACCTCTGTTTTCTCATCAAAGCATCTTCAAATGACATCATGACAGCGTGTGTGGACCTGAGAGCAAATTGTTCTGTCCATGCCTCTGTGAAGACACATCTTTATTTATTAACTGATGTGACCCTCACTCCTTTGCTCCATGCTGTTCTCCTGCCAGGAACAGGATGGGGTGAAGATAGATTAGATGGTGAAGTCATGCACTCATTCTCCGGGAAAACGGCCCCCTGTACTTGGAGAAGGTGATGGACGGTTTACTGGAATAACAAACCTGCAGTGAAACTAGCTGGACGTTGGTGTGTGTGGACCTTGGCTTCATTCTGGTGTGTGGAGAAGTAGGTTAATCTTTATTAATTAAACCCAACCCTCTTTAAGTCATTTTAGTCTCATCAGCATTGTAAGCTAATGGCTATTTATGCACTAATGCCCGCCATTCCAATGTGCGTCATGACATCACACAGGAAAGAAGCAGCATCAGTTTCTAGACTGCAAAAATGACTGTAGCGTTTCTCATCTCTTATAGATATGGTGCTGGACCCGATCAAAGAATGTCTTCAGAGTCAGAGGCCATTTTGGTTTTGAAGCTCATGAGCAGTTGGAACCATTTGTTGTGCCACAGCAGATTGGTGGGTAGGCCTGCACAGATCCACCCGTGCTCCCTCCAGATGACACAATTTATGCAATGCGGACCTATGCGTACTTGCAGATTCAGAGGTCGTATAACACTGGGTCAAAGTTAAAAGACTGTCCAGAGCCAAAGAGGAAGAATTGGCACGCACACTTCCCTCCTGTAGACTACTTCTAACTCACAGCTACTCTCACATTAGCAGCTCTGTAGTTTTATTGCAGTCTTATACTTCTCCAGAGAATGATAGAGGTTTAGTGTTTTACACAAAGGGCACCTTGAATGTCGCTGTCAACGGAGGAGAGAACACATTTCTCACCTGTGGAGTTGATCCTGTGACAACCTGGTCACAAGCCGCCTTCTTTTACCTTCAGGCTACAGCTAATATAACTTTCCTTCCACCTGACATCAGCACACCTGGACTGTATTTATGTGTAACGTTTTTCCAGTCGAAAGTGCATTATAGTCTCATTGACCCATTCACACACACATTCATACAGTGTTATATACGCACAGCACTTTCTATTACATACCATCCATACACTGTTGGCACAACCGTCAGGGACAATCTGGGCTTGAATATCTTGGCCAAGGACACTTCAGAAAGCAGAATGGAAGTACCGGGGATCGAACCACTGACCTTCAGATTAATGGACGTTCCTATGCCCCGAGACACATTTGTCCACATTTCTAAAAGGCTGGTACATAAGTCTTAATTTAAAGAGAGTAATAAAAGAAAAACTCTTACAGTCAGTGGAACTGTTTTCATATATGGACTCTGGAGAAGGTGACTTTTCCTTTTGGAAATGAAGAACACAGCCAAGCGACTGTTAAACTGTCACAGGTTTGACAGCCACTGATGTTGCTCCGCCCCTGTGTGAAACTTAAAGAATAATCAGCTCCATTACGGAAAAATAAAAAGACACTATATCAACCAGTTAGTGTTGTTCCTTCCTTTCTCCAATCACAAATATTGTATTTTATGAAATAATTTTGTGGTAAAATGCAGAGTTTGGCAACTCGTTCGTATATTTTCTCAAAGTTCTTGTTTTGTAAAATATTGCATCCTGTGTAATGCTGATGCACTTTGACCCTCGAGGCCTAAAATGTACATGGTCAACATAATTCCGCTATTTCCACAGACACAGGCAGAGAAAGTAGGTAGTTAGACGGCCACAAAAACAGACACACTGAACCAACCGACCCCAACTAGATCATCACACACTCACAGCTGGTTGCATCTAATGTGGCAACATTCAAGAGACGTGAGGGGCCGCAGCTCGACTGCTGCTCTGCTGTGAACCTCACTCTCCCTCAGTTGTGCTGAACTCAGCCACCTTAAAAATAATGGACCACGTGCTGCGTTTCACTCCGGCAGCCCGTCACCGTACACACTGAGTTGGTGGACCATGTTACTGTGTGTGTGTGTGTGTGATTGCGTGTAGGTCTCCAAATCAAATTTCAAATGGGCCTTTTTCAAGAAAGCCCCATTGGGATTTTGCTCTGTAATGGAGGTTATGGTTTGGCCATAAAGATGCCGCTGGGTTAGATATGTGGCATGATAAATACTACGATACATCCGTTAGACTCACACACACTCACACACACACACACACACACACACACACACACAATTGCACTCCTCTGTTCATTATAATGGTATCCACACTCATAGACTTGACTATAATTTCCGCATGATTGGTTTTGTGTCTGTGTGTGTGTGTGTGTGTGTCTGTGGTTGTCATTTCACCTTTGCCACTGTGCGGTTGGAATCATTTGCATGCTGATTGATGGGCTTGTGTGCACATGCCCGCTGTACGTGTTAATGAATCCACGTTTGCCAGTCACACTCCATCTGCAGAGTGAGCCTATATCAACCCATGTACACAGCCTTCCCTGTCAAATCTACCTAATGAGAAACGTGAGCATGTACGTACATGTGGGGTGTGTGCACCAGATTGAGTGAGCTGCAGTCAGAGTGTGAAGTGTATAAATGATGCGGGACAGGTCATAATGTGAGCGTCACCCGGCCTGCTGCTCCGTTTATACGTTTCAGTATGAAGTCAGTAACAACCCACACACACACACACAAACACACACACACACACACCACACACACTCCTTTCTCCATGACTTCAGAGGACATTAATTGGCTTGGATTAATTTCCTGGAGAATTAGCCTACTACTTGTCTAACCCTAACCCTTACACTAACACACATACTTAAACACACACACACACACACACACACACACACACACACACACACACACTTGAGCTCCTTAGGGGTATGTACCTTTGTGTTTCTGTTGGCACAGACAGGAATAGCCTTAATAAGGCGATTAAACACAGACACACACACTCACACACAGTTCCAGATCATTGAATGGGACTAATCTTTTTTTTTCTCATGACAAGTTCATCAATGAAGTGTTTTTCAGGATCTTGTTTTCTCTGAGTGATCCAGACAGAGCTCTACTTTATCCTCCTAAATGGAAGCATCAAAACCCTGTTCATCCTCACGTAACAGAAGACACATAATTCAATCAGATGGATGATTCCATAAAGAAGCTGCTTGTGGCTGGCTAGTCAAATGTCCGCCCCTGCTCTGGTGCAGTCCTGCCCATGGCGGCTCTTATGCAATGGACTTTATGCCGCCTCACGAGTCCGCTGGCTGATGATTCAACCCTTATTTGGCGAAGGAGTCAGGATGACACAGCAAATACATGGTCGCCATGTAATGTCATCGCTTGGCTATTTTAAGATTACATCCTCACTTGGCTCCTCAAGAGGTATCTGTGTGGTTTTAAAAGCGAGGGTGTCAGAGTCTGTCTTCTCATCTGTTTATAGCCCGTCGATCTGTTTTTCTTTGCAGGCTTCGAGAGAGTAACAGGCTCAAAACTAGACCAGACAGTAATAAAAGACTGTTCACTAGTGTGCAAAATATGCAGTAGTCACAGGGGCTTTGTGTCGTTTATCAAATATGGGGTGCTGGAGAGTTAATATACAGAGGGGCTGTCTTTAATGCAGCTCTGTGTCCAGGCAGGTTGCACAGGAATAGAAGAGCAGTTTCGAGCCTGGACAACACACATCGGTGTCAGCTCTTATCCACAAACTCTCTTGACATCTTTCTCTGTGTCTTCTGCCTGTTTACCTGTGTCCTCTATTACTTTTTCAGCAGAAAGTATACATATATATTTTGCAAACTTTTGCAAATCATAAACCCCCCAACTTGCTCTTGATGCATCCAGCGAGGGATCCCCTGCTGTGTTCACACATAGGTTTCTGATGACTTTATAGGGGGCCAGGGGAGAAACTCTGCAGGCTCTCACTCAGACATTTGTGTTCAGAACACTGCTCTAGTTGTAGCTGCCACTACGAGCCAAAGAAAAATTGTTGAGGAAGACCTTCCTGATAACAGTAGCAAAAGGTGACTGGAATTTCTTTTAGCCAACATTTCCCAGCTCTTGAGCTAACAAAAAGCCCCCTCTAAAGATGAACTGAATAGTAAATAATGAATGTGTTTATGGTTGGACTGACAGTAAGCTTATTGGTTATTTAAAAAATCAAGCAAAAAAATCAAACACGATTCCACCGTTTGTTCTTGATCTTTGTTGATGTGGAGCTTTGCATTAGGCCACAATAAAAGCCTCTGTGACCAGTCTCAGCCGGTCACAAAAAAGTGACTAGAAATCAACACAACAGAGTATGAAGTGAGCCCACGAGCCTGCAGAAGCTTTTTTCCCTCGCACATTTCCATTTTAACCTTTCTCTAGCAGATGAAGTTGATGATGAAATCATTGCCTTTGTTTTCATGTGCAACCCTCCCAATAGTCCTGACATGTTGACGGTGCTGACGTATGCAGAAATGCAAGGTTAATATATTGAGGATGGGGTTGTCTTTTTCTTATTTTTTGGGGGTGGGGGGGGGGGGGGGTGGGGAAGGTAACCCTGCCGAATACGAAATGCAAGCAAATCCCCATGCTTCACATGTGTCCTATTAGCATACATCCGATCAAACGGCCCAGGACTCCTCAGTGATTATGCATCCAGCCGCATGTTCAGTCTCAACCCGATTTTACTCCCAATTATCATATCATTATCATAGCCGCTGTGTAGTCAATTTAGTCTACACAGTACTCAGGGGAGTGGTAGATATGCTGAAGTCAGACAGACCGTCTGAACCAACCATCCATCCTTCCATCCATCCATCCATCCATCCATCCATCCATCCATCCATCCATCCATCCATCCATCCTTCCATCAATCCATCCATCCATCCATCCATCCATCCATCCATCCAACTATCCAACTATCCATCCATCCATCCATTCATCCAACTATCCATCCATCCATCCATCCATCCATCCATCCATCCATCCATCCATCCAACTATCCAACTATCCAACTATCCATCCATCCATCCAGTCATCCAACTATCCATCCATCCATCCATGCATCCATCAATCAATCCATCCATCCATCCATTCAACTATCCATCCAATCATCCATCCATCCATCCATCCATCCATCTATCCATTCATAGTAGGTACAGCATCTAACTAGTAAGTCTACATTATCTACTGCTGAAAAAAGACTACAGTGATAAATATAGAAAATAAAGACAGCCACGTCACGCTGATGTCAGCAGAGTAAGACTTTCCTGCCATGATGTTGCTGCTGCTAAAAGTCTAAACGAGTATCTTCTCAACTTTATCAAACCAAAAGTGATGAGATTGAGCATCCAACAACAGAGCCCTACAATACAATTTCACCTTATCCTGGTGAAGTAGAAATACTACTGTGACGTGGTTGTGGATTATTTCAAAATGAAACCGGCACAATGAGGTGCTCACACCGTCCCTGACTGTCAAAAACCACCCATTGTGATGCGTTAATGTAATTGTATACAGAGAGTCTGAATGTGCACACTTGGGGGACAGGAAAAGAATAGAAGGACTGAGAGAGGGAGGAAATCACGGGCCAGGGAGAGCCACGTTCCTAAGAGACAGCGATTAACCCGTGATTGGCTGTCATATACAGTAGTTAAATCCTGCATTGCTCAACACTAAACAGGTTTGATTGTTTAGGAATGGACGAGGTTAAGAAAAGGAGAAAAAACGAGAGGGACATAGTAACAAAGAAGATGGAGAAATGGGGGAGGGTGGAGTAGGACGTGAGGGAGGAGTGAGGAGGAGTGAGTTAATTGGGAGAGAGAACATTCTGGCAAATACCTGTCGGGTCTTTTAACTCTTAGTGGGCCAACTGTATTGATGCCACCCCCCAACCAGTCCTCATCCACGATTACACCATATGATGCAAGAAATGTGCTGGTTTGTGGAAAGAGAGAGAGAGAGAGAGAGAGAGAGAGAGAGAGAGAGAGAGAGAGAGAGAGAGAAAGCGAGAAGGAGTCTACAAAGAAAAAACAGAAGGAGACAGGACAGTACATTGAACAGGCAGAGAAGGAAAGAAACATCACAGGATGGGACCAGTTAAATAAACTGCCTGGTACCTGTGGTTCTCTGGGACAGTAAAACAACTACATCCGAAACTGCAAAGCAGGTGTACATAATTCACCTACTGTAACGGCTCTTCCGCCTGTTGAAATTATTTTCCATTGATGAAGCCAATTTGGTTTTCCCAGTATTACACTTATGGCTCTGCTCTCTCTGTATCAATGGCTCCTGTAAGGATCCCTTCATGAGGGAGGACCAACAAGGGAAGGAAGTAAGGGAGGGGGAAAAGGAGCTTGCTGTAGTGATTGACAGACGAGAGAGAAGTCCTCATTTGAGAAAATGAGAGTGGAAGGAGTGAGGAAAGGAGTCGACAAGGATCTTCGGGCTTCAAACCTGCTGTAAAATGTGGTTTCCATCAGGGGTCTGAAGCAGTCACAATTTAAGGGATGAAAAATGTCAATGTCTAAAAGTAGATAAAATCTACTAAAACCATATCACAAAAGCCGCAATGCACCACGCTTACATTATAACCCACAAGAACACATTGCGGGGCATAGGGAGGGGAAATGAGGGTCGTCCACTTACTAGAAGGTGGATTGTTCAATCCCTGGGTCCCTCCAGTTTTCTTCCTAATTTTGGACAATATAACTTATTTATCCACATTTACCCCTGTGGGACATATGGCAGCAATAAGCTTCTTCCACGCATCAGGGTCTTGTGCTACATATGGTGCTTCACCCCATGACAGATCCGTCTCCTCATCATCCTTCTCCACCAGCTTGCTTTTGGGCTGCCCGTCTTTCTCTTTCCAGCTGGAGACCGTCTCAGGGCAGCTTGAGAGAGACCATCATTGGACAGCCTCGAGGCATGGCCCAGCCAAAAAGCTAGAGAAAGAGACAAGATACTGAGCCCCAAATTTGGGCCATGAAGCCCTTTTGGTGTTCTATGAGATTGGAACAGCGCTATATAAATACAGTCCATTTGCCATTATCCACTGCTATATTATAACATAATCACTCAGTGGTTATTCCAGGTCAAGACACACACACACAGACTCACAAGGTGAAAATAAAACCATCCACGATGTCATGGCTGGTAAATCAATATCTCACTGATAAACTGATAAATTCCATCTGGGCTGTGGAAATGTCCCGACCAATCAGAATGAGCCAGACACATCTAGTCACTCTTGTGGTTAGGGATCTGCAATACATGGGACACTTGTAGGAACTTATCATTAAAGCAAAATGCCTTGAATTGTCCCAAACCCGTGATTCACGATGTACAATACGTGGGACACTTGTAGGCACTTAACATTATAGCAAAAATGCCTAGAATCGTCCCGACCAATCAGAATGAGCCGCACACTTCTAGGCCCTTATCATGGAGGCAAAATGCCTAGAAATGTCCCACTCTTGGTGTTTGGGAAGTACAATATGTGGGACACTTGTAGGCACTTTACATTAAAGCAAAAATGCCTAGAAATGTCCCACACTAGTGGATACGGAAGTGCAATACTTGGGACACTTCTAGACACTTATCATAGTAGCAAAATGCCTAGAAAAGTCCAGACCAATCAGAATGAGCCGGACACTTCTAGGCACTAATCATGGAGGCAAAATGCCCAGAAATGTCCCACTCTTGGTGTTAGGGAAATACAAAACGTGGTACACTTGTAGGCACTTAAAACATGTCAAGAATAAATGCAGCCATGTCAAAATATGTCATCATCACTTATGTTAGACTAAACTCTGTATAAGAAAATATCCCATCTGTCCATGAACAGCGTTATTGTTTATAGAACAGCAGAGTATATTATTAGATACATTTCATTCCATGGGCTGTGGTGACAACAGACTGGGACAGAAACAAAGCAGTGGAGCAGCACTTGAGTTAAAAGTGAGTTATACTGGATATATTATTCATTTGCTATGAGGTGAATATTTCATGACCTGTGACTGGAAACTGCCCCAAGATTATTTCAGAGTCTGGGTCAGAACTCAGCGGAAATCAGCAAATCACATCTGCTCTGTGGGTTTTCTGTGTTATTGTACAGTAAATCGTATCCAGACATTTTGGGGAAAAGCGAACTCTTGCTTTCATCAGTGAAGCTGAAGCTCCTGTTCCTGGCAATTTATGATGTTGTGGGGATTGTTTTGTTGGCGCATCCAGAGTCATTCAGTTGCTTTTCTCACTCTTGCCTTGGTGAAACATCACGTAGTGCATCAGAGGTAGAGGCGTCACTAGAGAGAGATGCAATGCACGGATATGTTTCACTCCGTGTAGCAGCATGATTCATAGTTTGTGTTTGCCCACTTCTAGGAGCCTCCAAGACTTATGGAACACCCTGTGCTGCTTTTCTATGGACCAATAGTGCAGTCTCAATTCTTTTTTTCAGAATCACAGCAGAATTGAACGGCAAGACGAAAACGACACAATGCTGCTCCAACAGGTTATTTAGTCTCATCTTCTCCTCCTGCTGAGGCACAAATTGATTGCCACAGCTTTGCATTCAGCTGAATATTCTTGGAGGTTGCGAAGAAATGAAAGGTTAATGAAAGATTTCTATCTACAGAGGCTATTGACATCCCTGATGACCTTTGAGATTAAGCCTGCAGTGAATCGTGCGAAAGAAAGTGAAAATATTCAATTTAGCAGTAAATGTTTGACCGTGGCTGCCAGTGCAGCGCTGTTATGTGTTTTGGCTGAGTCAAAATAATGTGACAGGAGTGGAGATGATAAAACATTTATTCACCTGTGTGGACTCGGACATAATATCAGGCAATTCAACACTTCTTAGCGCAGTGATTCTCAAACTGTGGGGCCCGCCCCACCGGTGGGGCGTGAAGGCATATCAGGTGGGGCGCGGGACCGGGAGAGGGAAATGTGATGCCGGGTTCCAACCATACACGGAAGCGCGCGGCGCTCAGCGCGGCCCTCAGCGCGGCTCTCAGCGCGGAGCACCGCGCTTCTGTGTATGGTTGGAACCCGGCATCACATTTCCCCCTCCCGGTCCAGCGCCCCACCCCGCTATGCGCGGCACTCAGCGAGGCGCTCAGCGCAGTTCTCTAGCGCACAGCCGCCTGGCTGTTCACGCCGGAAGACTTGACGCCGAAACCATCGGTGCGATGTGAACGGCACAATTGAGTAACAGAAATGGCGCTCGCGTGGCGAGGCGCTTCCGCGTCCGGTGTGAACTGAAGAGGAACAGTTCATTGAGATGACATCTGACTCCAGCCTGAGGCTGAGGTTTACAGCAAAGACACTGAGTGAATTCTGGATTGGCGTGGAGGAATGAAGGAGCATCCACTCATAGGGCAGAGGGTTAGGAGGATTCTGCTTCCCTTTGCCACATCCTATCTCTGTGAGATGGGCTTTTCTGCTGTGGCCTCACTTAAATCAAAGTACAGATCTCGGCTCAATATTGAAAATGATTTAAGAGTGGCATTATCAAGCTTAAAACCCCGTTTTGACAAATTGTGCAGTGTAAAACAGTCTCATTGCAGCCACTGATACAGTTGACAAGACTTGAGTTCTTACATAGTGAGTTGTTTCTGCATGTGTTATTTTTGGTTGAACTTTATCATCTTGGAAACAAAGTGATTGTAATTTAATACATTTTTTCTCCATATTAGAAATAGCACGGACTGATGGAGGAATGTAGTGAAGAATGTCACAAAAAGTTTTAATTGCTTATCAGAAATTCCTGAAAGTGATGTGAAGTTATTGTTCATGTACATGCTATTTAAGTACACAAGTTAAACGTGACAAAGGTATTGCACTATTTTTTGTAAGAAGCACACAGATTGATGTGGCAAAGTAGTGACAAATGTCACAAAAAAAAGTTGTAATTGGTTAGCAGAAATTCCTGAAAGTGATGTGAAGTTAATGTGTATGTTATTTAAAATACGCAAGTTAATCTTGGCCTATTTTTTAATAATTTTGTTAGGGCAGGGAGCGGGTGGGGCATTACAAATATTCTCGCTCATAAGTGGGGCATGACAGAAAAAGTTTGAGAACCACTGTCTTAGCGTGATGTAAATTCAACACGAAGCCCGTCTTAGAGTAGAATCAGGACTGCAGCACACGCTGCTGCTGGACTATCCACTGGCACCAACATAACGCAATTACATCTCAGCATGCTGTACCTGTAGCTTCTGTATGCATGACTCCCTCGCTCCATCTGGCTTCCATGGCAACTATGGCCAGCCTGCCTTAGGAGAAGCTCATGAACATTACGCCGAGCAGAGAAGGACAGTGAGCAACTTAAAGGTTAACCCTCTGTTTTCTGGAGAACGAAGAAACGCAGTAAGGATTTTGCAGGGAAAGAGCGACAAGGTGAGGAGGTGGGGCAGGGAGCCAAACTTGACCCGAAGATGAAAACTGAATAAAAGCTTGTTCTTGTAAGAGAAATATTAGAATTAGAATAGTATAGATCTTCTTATGTAACTGGCAAAAAAAGCAAGAATGAGAATTTATACAAATTTATAAATGGATTGGATGTTTAGAAAAATGCATCAGGGGGAATAAGGGGTTAATTTTACGTGCCGCATTCTGATCTTACAACACCGGGCAAAGCTTTATCCACTTCCTTGTACTTTATCAGAGCCAATACATTTCACAGTCACCATGGAGATTTATTTCAGAAAGTTATTGCTTTTCCAGTAGGGAAATCAATTGCATCAGATTCAGAGAATCCACCAGGCCTGAGTTTTCAAACTACTCTGTTGCTCCAAAAATCCATTATTCATGCAGCCAGATCGCTCTATGAGTCAGATTCAAATGCCTCACACGGAAATTCTCACCACAGAGAGTCTTTCCAATCCATGTTAAAAACGAAATCACTTAAAATTCATTCATCTTGCATTTTCTCTGAGATTTGTTTATCGCTTATGGAATCCCTGTCTGGAAGTTCACTGCTTTATTTTGCTCATTTGAATTCTCTGTTGTGCGTAATGCTTTGCACTCGTGTAAGAGAGGAATTTCGATTGAGGATGTAATGAAAGATGCAAGAAAACAAGCAAGTAAAGGAGGAGGAAGAAGAATATAATAAATAAAGGTGTTGAAGAAGTGTGACTCAGTCTTTTTCATTATGCCTGTTACGTTTCAATCTGTTGGATTCTGGTTGAATTGAAACTGGACTGGTGGATCAGTTTGATGAACAGGTCAGTGGTGCTATCAGCTGATTTTATCTACTGGCCAAACTATTGTGGGTGACCAGGGTCTTATCTCAGCAGTGAGGAAATGGAGCATAGTCAATAGCCTTTACAGGAATACCTTGCCTTTCTGTCCGACTCACATCTAGATCTCATCAGACTGTGTGTGTGTGTGTCTGTGTGTGATGGGTGTTTTCTGTCTTGTAAATGAACATTGATTCTTTAAAGTGTCTACCCCACATTCAGTAACCTCTGCAAGAGAGAGGTAGAGACAGGGTCAGAGACAGAGAATGATCGTATAAAGGCATCGAATTAAAGGTCTGTCCATTTCTGCTTCCCTTTCAACCTATCTGTGATGGACCATTTTAAAGTGTTTCTTTCCATTTTTAACTTCTATTTAATGTAGCAAAAGAGGGGACCTAAACCAGTGGCCACTGCATAGAGACTAGTTCCATTACCATCAGCTGTTAATATTGTGTATGTGTGTGCAAGGCCAGAGGATGATAGGCTACATGTAGACTAATCTAATGAAATGATGTGACGTGATTATATCTTAATCAATCATTAATTATTACATTTTTTTGTAGAGGTTGTGATTATTATTTTCAAAGTTGTCCCATCAGATTTTTTGAGTTATGATAATGGTAACAAACTGTATTTAAGGCTGTCAATAAGTCAATTATCAACAGGTCCACTCTTTTCTTCATGAATTGGTCAGTGGTAGTGTCCAAAAAAGTAGTAAAACATTCACATTGCTTGTTTTGTCTGAAATCCAATTTCATTTGAAAACGCAGACAGTGTTCAATCAACCATGGATCAAAAAGTTTGGGACATAATCATTCCTATGAAAATGCTCTTTAAATAATTTGGTTATAGTTATAAGGTAATCCAGTGACAGGGTTCATTGAGGGTCCTGACTGTCAAGAAGTTAATTTTTGTACAGCTTTTACCAGCTCTGTCAGAGATTTACTGCTCTTCTCTGTGTCTCAATAATTTGCGTTGTTGAGTTTACACGTGTCAGATGACACTCTTTGTGTCTGTGTGAGTGTCTGTGAGAGAGAGGCGGATTTAATGAATAAATGTGGGCAGCTATGAGTGAAGGACTTAACTCATTTAACCCTTGTGTGGTTTTCATGTTTTTGTTACTCAGCCAAAGTTCACAGGCTGGACCCACTACATTATTGGGTTTTTAAATCATACAGCAATACAAGTTAATCACAGCTACAAGCAATATAGGCATAAGCATATATGGTTAATATCTTGATCACATTGATCAATATGAGATCGATTTGTTTTTTGTGATAAAATGCAATACAAATCAAGGTATGGTTGGAAAGAACAAATAAGAAACAAGGTATTTCATCACTGTTGATGTTTATTTCTTTGAACTTAGTCAGAAATTGAACACACTCACGTAAGTCTGCACAACACATCAGTCATATTGAACACAAAGGCTACTCATGCCAGCCTATGCAACACATGACCGGTAGAGTATTAGTGTGTTAGTGTTGCATATGTATTTCTTGCACTTGATGCATGTACACTCTGTCTTCCTGTCCATCTTGGGACCACACAAACGGCGGCGTTTCTTTTTTTTGCTACTTGCCGCCGCCTACAATGACGCTTCAGCTAGCTTGACCGAACGGGTCTGTCGTCTCTATTATTGAATCAAATAATCCTGGAAATAATCTGGACAATATCCAGAATTATTGTTGCATAGAAAAGTTCTCTGCCAGTTTCTGCATCCACTGGGGTTATCTGGATTCCCATTTGGATCTGAAAACTCCAGCATCAAAGTATAGACGTAAAACGGGTTTGTCCATCTCCTTTAACCTCTCTCCAAAAATAGGCTGCCCCTCAGAATTAGCATCTGGGATAACATTACATTACATTACATGTCATTTAGCTGACGCTTTTGTCCAAAGCAACTTACATATTTAGAAGACTCAGCACTTATGAGGGGCCATTTTAGGGATTCAGTATCTGAATCCCTGAAAAAGTTTCAAAAGTTGAACTTCTGAAAAGTTCAAAAGAAGACTTGATGTCCAGCTGATGTCAATCGTATCCTCCTCTTCACTCACTGTCAGACTCTGAACTCACAGAACTGTGTTCCATATTCTAAAAATGCTTCCTCTTCATTAACCTTAATCTTCATCACTTTTTGGTCAAAAAAGAGCTGATTGATCTACTAATTGTTGTTTTCCTAATTATTTCAGCTCTGAATATATTTTTCATGAACGAAATTAAGCTCTTTGAATGAGGAGCTGCATTTCTGAAACTCAGATTTATAATGTGCGGTGAAGAAGCTCACTGACGACAAATTCTAAGACACATTTGTATTTGTATTTCTCGCACTAATCTGTTATTTGTGTGTGGGAAACTGAATACAGTGATTTTATACTGGATATAAATAGAATGGCCCAAATATATTTCAGGTCTGTGTTATCTCAGTTAGTGCAGATAATTGAATTACCAACTGAAAATGTTGGTGCATCATAAGGCCTTTATATAAATGATTTCCTATTGCATTGATGATGGTAGAATAGCCGCTACATCCTGAAGTGAATATTGTACGATTTTAGTGTTTTAAAACCTAAATGTAAAGGTAAAGTGCAACATCATCTTGTAAATCATTCAAACTCTCCTCGCCCCCTGCTCTGACTTCTAGCCATGAACACATAGGACAGTTGTCTGAAGCTGGCACATCACCTTCTGCTCCCTTTGCCTCATCCCCATTATCTGGGAAACCTCCATCACTGTGGGGGAGTATGAACATTACACAGTGTGAGAGGAACTCTCCTTTCCCTCAGCCTCCCCATGCGGCCGACACCATATGCTACGCACAGGCACACTCACACATGAACACCCAGACCTGCAAATATGCACAGGCTGCACCCTGGGGTAAGGTGCTTACGTGTCATTTTCTCAGCGCCGAGATAAGCCCTCTGTCTCGCTGCTGTTGCCATGACCACGCAACGTGGTGACCAGTCAGCGGTGGGGAAGAGTAACGAGGTGTCACGATACCGCCGCGGGTCGCCCGATGACTCCTGACCTCTGGGGCCAGTGGGAACACGGGGACTAAGCAAAACCAGGGGGCACAGTAATCATCCCTCCGAACCTGATCTCACGTCCGGCTGTTCAAGCCCCTCTAACTGTGTTAAGGAACAACATAGGAGCCAGCGGGGCGGGGGACGGGCCAGACACAGAGGGAAGGAGTGGATGGGAAGGGATTTAGCGAGGAAAAAGGTTCACACTTCTGTGCTTTGACCTTGGTTTCTTGTTGGAAAAGATGGATCGGTCGCGGTGGTACGCAGCGCCGACAGCAGCAGCACCGATGAAATGATGTGCTGCTTTGCGATCTGTGATTAGAAAAGGTCTCTGGCTCTGACATACGTTAACTTGTCAGTGTAATGGACAGTGTACCACTATCATGGACTGCACTTAAAATCTGGTTTAACTCTCTTAACTGTGCAATATTCATTCTGTCTGTGCAATTCAGTGGCTCCGGGAGAGGCGGTGGTCAAGTGGCAGAAACTTGGACTATGGGCAGAGAAGGTCTCTGATTCGTCTCTGGTTCGACTCCACGGAGAGACAACAAAAGACGAACCTGAATTGATCTGTCCAAAAATCCAATAGGATTCTCCCTACCCTGTCTAGTGCCCCTGAGCAAGGCACATTACTCCCCCAACATCTGCTCCCCGAGCGCAGTACATGGTCGCTCACTGCTCTGTGTTTCCTGCACCAGATGGGTCAAAAGCAGAGGTTAAATTTCCCTACCTGCATGAGTGTGCATGTGTTTGGGACTAATAAATGCATCTTAATCTTTATGTTTAATCCATCTAAAAACGTCCCAGTTCTTGGACTTATCAAGAAACGTCTTATCTTATCGTTTCTTAAATAAAAGCAGCTTCAACAAAAAGATGTATCAACACCAGTCTGTAAATGATTTGAAATTCTGAAACCTGACACATCTCAGGCAGATTTTTTGCGTGGATATAGTCCACCCCCCCCCCCCCCCCCCCTTTCCTGTAGCTACTGTACTGTATCTGGGTCAGGGTGAGAGACTGAGGAAGAAGGGGCAGGGTGACTCACATGTGTTTTTGATATTTAGAATTTGTATTTCTCTGTGTGTGTGTGTGTGTGTGTGTGTGTGTGTGCGTGTGTGTGTGTCTGTGTGTGTGTCTCTGTGTGTGTGTCTATGGTTATTGTTCACTCCTGGCCTGGCAGACTGGACAGATCCAGTATTATCCATCCAGTATAAAATTAGGTTTCTCTGAGTCTCCATCCTCTCAGGGTGTGATGCACGTCTGCAGAAGTCCAACAGGATTTTGGATGCAAACTGTCCTGATCCTCTGTGTCTCCACAGAATATCTGACAAACCCTGTGGGTTCCGAATAAATTGTTTGGCGAGATTTCTGAGACACACTGACTGAATTTCAGCTTTGTCGTTTGTTGTGCAGTGCGCACGGGGGGGATCAGATGCTCCCGACATTCTGACATGTCATAAATTTAGTTTGGTGCACAGTTGAAGCATAGTCATGAGTCGATTCCTCAAACTGAGTGAGCAGTCAGATCAGGGCTTCACAATAGGACCTAACAGTACGATCACAAGGATCCTGGACTTTGGTTTCCTATAGATGATTTACTCATACAGTGTGAACTGGAATGTAACTTTTTTAAACTTCAAAAGCATTGCACAGCTTTAGGCACACTACACAATGCAAATACCAGTTATGTTTATTCTGCTAGTTGCTTGTAGTCTGTGGTTAGTGTCTATCTGTGTGAGGACACTGAGAGTCCAATTCCTAGAATGTGTGCACATGCAGGGCAAATAAAGCTAATTCTTATTCTGATATGCTGTCAGGGCCCCAATTTTATGGAGTAGTTTGTTGACTCATATCATTGGAACACTTTTAGTTATTAAAAAAAACGTTATCACTTTGATTGTTGTCTTTGACGTTTGTTTTCTCATTTTCATTTGTTCACTTTTTAACAGCTGTTTTGAAAGGTGCTACACAAATGACATTTTCATTAAAATTTGAATTAAAATAATCCAGTGGCCAGTGTTGACCATCAACAAAGAACTGTGCTTTTGTTGCAGATAACAGTTATGTTGAAAAATAAATATGCATATCAAACTAAATACTTTTAAAACTATTTTCTAGGTTCTTTAGAAAAAAGACAAACAGTCCTTGAACTCTGACATGTGGACTTTATGACAATTACCCGAGTGAAAGGATAAAGACAATTTCATAAGATTTTTACATTGTAAGTTGCTGCCTTGAGTCTATCGTCTCATTTAAGAGTATATGTAACTGAATAACAAACCCGGGAACCTTCACCACGGTAAGAATTCAAACAAACGTGTGATGACGTGTGAATGGAAAAGTAAATAACTGTTAATTGAAATGGAAACGTTAATGGAGAGCGACAAAATAACAGGGGGGCGAGTTTTAATTTGATAAATGATTCCCTCAGGGCATCTGTAGCAATATTCTGGTTGTGATTCATTGATGTGTAGGACACATTTGTTGTCTATAATTGTACGTGTCCCAATCTGGCAAGACCAGACAGTATCCTTCATCATAAAGTGTGTGTGTGTGTGTGTGTGTGTGTGTGTGGGTGTGTTTGTGTGTGTGTGTCCCTCCAATTGAGAACAATAAATTAGACATAGACGCAGAAGAACAATTACAATTTAGCAGGATTCAAGTGTAATGTCATTTATACTCACCTGATACTGGACTGACTGAATACTAATCACGCTGACACTGTCTTTTGTGTGTTTTCTTATCACACTCTTCTTCCTGTCGGCTTCTTACGCTCACCTCCGACCTGCCCTCATCATCTGTCTTCTCTCTCTCTCTCTCACCACCATCGTCACTCTTTTGTTCCAGTTCATCCTCTTGACTCATCTGAAGCAGAGATGAAGCTTCCCCACCTCCTCACTGCATAATTGATGGGAGCAATCTAAGCGGACCCAACCTTGTGAAGGTAACACACACACACACACACACACACACACACACACACTGGTCTGAATTACCTCTCCTCCTGCCACTCTTGACTTCTGTCGGATAAAGCCAATTAACTGAGTCAAGAAAGGGGAAAAGTGTAAAAGGATGTGTCTGTGTACTGCACAACACCACCCCACAATTTCTTGTGAGGGAGAGAGTGTGTGTGCAGCTTTCAGAGGCAACCACACTTGGCTTATGTCTATAATTCAACAGAAGATTACATTCAGTTCGGCTTCAAACAGCTTCAGGGGCCAAGCCCGGGGGCACTGGGTCCAGCTGAAATCTGAGTGCCCCTGTCCTGTCAGTGGTCGTCTTTGTACAATTACCTTACTAATCCTTGCATGAAATACCAAACTTGAATTAAGAAGAATCTTCAAAATATTTTGAATCAAATTTGAATCAAAATATAGCTTTGAGGTAACAGTAGACAAGAAATGACTTAAATGTGCACCTTACTGAATCAGGACACATTTATAGATGATAGAATTTGGCCCTTGGTGTAAAGTATAGCCCCTTTATAGTCCCTGATTTAGAAAAATCCTAGGTCAACCACTGTTCTGATTTCTCAGATGATGGTGAGCAATACTAGTTTGTTGACCCCAGTGCATTTTCACAATGCTGGCAACTTTAAGCACCTTTTTTTGAGCCAGCTGTGCAAAGAAACTCTGACGAGTTTATTCTAGTTCATTCCAAGAATTTGGAGATTCACATATTTTTCTCGATAGTTATGGTTATTTTTAGATTAACACTTCTTTTATAACACATGTACTTCATTGACAATAGTTCTAAAGTCTTTCCACATTTAGATTTCTTGTGGAATATAGAGGTGTATAATCAGATCTCCTTTAACATGTGGCAACAGTCGGGTCCGATTACAAAGCAAGTATAACATACTGTTTAAGAGGTTCACGTACATCCTTCACTAGCCGTAGCCTGTCAGCGTGAAGCTACTGAGTTCCCCACAGTATCAACAAGCAGCTCAAGACAAAACACGTATCGCTATAGCACCTGGTGTCCCTGCAGCGTCTTGGCTCGTACAGTTCTCTTTACTCTTCAAGCTTATTTTCATGACTGGAATTTTGATGTGACATATTCGTAAAAACTTACCTTACGAACAAATGTTGGAGAAATGTAGGATTAGAAAATGTTGTTGCATGAGGCTCATGGTCTTTTTTTAATGTGCGTGAAATAAAAGCTTTACGTATTTACTTATCGTTCATTTTACCAATGCAGCAGCAAACCTCCAGATTGATGCAGTCACAGCCTTTCATACAGTCTATAATTGGTCAGCAATGGATTAACCAAGCTGCTCAAATTGTAAAAGCACCATCAGTGTGTGAGTGTTTGTGTTTGTGTGTGTGTGTGTGTTTGTGTGTGTGTGTGTGTTGAACAATATAATCACCGACACACACAAGCCCTCAGTCACAGTTACATATATAACAATGTATCACGATTTTAATGAGATTTTTCAGCATCACGATTCAATTAAATGTTTCAGGGCCGACGTTTATTGAACTTGTTCAGTTTGACTTTGTTGTGACTCAGTTTTATCTTCAAATGCTCCATTAACCTCAGCATGGTTCAAGTATTTGTTGAAACAAGGTTGTGTAGTCATGAACACATCATGGCGGCAATAGCAAAATCCTAAGAGTGGAGCTGTGGTGTCAAAATAATATTACCACCCAGTCACCACTATGTGATTGATTAATAGATTTTTCATTATTGTGTAATGTACATTATATGCCGGTCCTAAAAAAAGAACAAAAAAGAGTGAACCCAGAGAAGCAGCATCAATAACAATTTTCAAGAAAACAACCATCCTGGAGTTTCTGTCCAAGATTTAGAAACAAAGTCGTGATATTACAACAATAACGACATCATTTAATGAGGAAGTAAAAACCAAATATTTAGGAAATAACCAGTTTAACCTGTGCTCATCGGAGTTCCTCTCTCATGCTGGATCCCAAATCTTGAACAAATCTTACTGTTCTTTTGAGAAACTACAAAAGCTCTTAAATGTCAGGCAGATGTTTCCAACGAGAACTCCACAGTCGACCGCATATCAAAACTTATTTTCAAAATACCATGATGTTTCTCCTCATAATATTTTACTTCATTCTGATCATGTTACAACTTTACTCTTGTAATATCATAACTGTATAAAGACATTTGGACACAAAGGCTTTCTGGAGCTCAGGGGTGTGTGATATAAATGTCAGGTCATCATCCATATGTCGCAATTCAAGGTCAGGTATGGACGAGTGTGTAGTCGTGTGTGTTTAGATATTTAAGCACAACAACAACATTAATATATAGCTGTTCCTTTGCTTCTCCTGCGCTGTTGGCCGATTTATATAATTGATATCATGCGTGATTGACTTTAGCCCTAAAAGGTGGGCACACTGACTGTTGTTCTGTGCTTGTGTCCTGATTCATTATTGAACAAAGAGTTTTTTTTAGCGGTGATGCTCTAACCCCGGGAAACCATAGACGAGGGGTAGACGTCGTCTTCTCCAGAGTCGTTCTTATAACTAAACTCCCTCATCCCCTCATCCCCTCATCCCCCAACCACACTACTACTCTTCCTTCTCACAACCCCCCATTTCTTTATTCTCTTTTCCCTACAGTACAGCTCCTCTTTCATCTTCTTCTTTCTCTCGTTCAGCCCCTGCCTTAATTCTGTCATCCTCTTTTTCTCTTCCACCTCAGCCCCCTGCTTCATTGCCGGGTCTGATGCCCACCTTATCCCTCCACCCCCGTCTCTCTTCCTCTCTGTGTCTCACACGTTTCAGCCCCTCACCCACTGTCTCTTTCTTCCTTCTCCTTTCTCTAAGGGGGGCTGAAGGCTGCGAGTCTGTGAACGCACACACACGCGCACACACACACACACACACACACACACACACACACACACACACACACACACACACACACACACACACACACGTATCTCCCTGGGGGTCATCGGGCATCAGTCTGTCCTGCTGTGGTAACGATCTGCTCACCAAGGTGAGGGGGCGTCTGTATGTGTCTCATCACTCTGCCCAGTCAACTGAGAGGGTGAAGTTATGGTTATTTGGTCACCCACTGCGGACCGGGGTCGCCAGTTTGGGTGTGGTCAAAAGATGATTTTGTAACTCAAAAATGACCAGAACATTAAAACAAATGTAACAAATGTTACCAAAATTTGACATTCATATCTGTATCTATTTATTTCACATAAATATTTGTATTGGGATGTATACCAGAGGTTTGTTGGAGATGAGAGGTTTTACCCATCAAAGCTAAACAACATGTAGTAAACACTTGAGTTATTTGGACTGTAACACATTTTTTGTGCTTCAACACATTTGATTTGAAATAATGGCTTCTACGTGAATGTGCCAAGTCCCAGTTTGAATAAAAGTGGCTTCACACCATTGCTTGAAGTACCAGGTGAACAAAAACAGAAAATTCTTAACAGAGATGACCCAGATTTGTTACTAAAACCCTCTTTTGAGTCCATGAAACATCGCGATCTGTCGCTAGTGACTTTACTATTGAAGCGAATATGGCACCAACTGACATGGAGCACAGAGCACAAGACCCGCTGTAATGTGAATGATGCTGTTTGGATGAGTCCTCTTGGAACCACAAATGAAATGATATGGTTAATACTCTGCTCTTCAGTACATGTGAGGATATTTCCCTCTGGACCAAAGTGGTGGATCGACTGACAGACTGACACTGTCACGTTCATGTTTCAACCATGGCAGAAAAGAGGCCATCTTAGCTCTATGGGCCTTCATACATTATTTTGAAGGGCCTGCAAATGGAGGAGGTGCAGATAAAGTGTTTTTAAAAAAAGAAACATTGGGGAAAAAGAAACTTATATATCCATCTATCCAATATCTATATCTTGGAGCCAGCAGCTGACATAGGCCAAGAAGTGGGGAACACCCTATGACCGATCACCAGCATTTTGTATGGGCCTATACCGAAGAGACAACAAACACTTCCTCTCAGGTTCACAACAATGGACAATTTAGAGTCTGCAATGAACAGAACACAAATCTGCATGTCTTCGAACTGTTGTAGGAAAGTGGAGTACCCAGAGACCACCCCCCCCCCCCACCCCAAGCAGGTTAAACTGGGAACCCCACCCTGCTGTCCAAAAGTCAAATATCTGAATCTTCAAAGCAAAACAAAACCAGTGTTCTTCTACACCAGTCCTCTTGTTTGACTTTTGTTAATCTGCTTTATGGGAAATCCTTGGCTGCAACACTTGCTGCTTTCTTTGTGCAGATGACACGCACTAGATTACTATCACTAGTTAGATCAGCTGATTGCAAAAGCATGTGTGTGTGCTTACTGTGTGTGTTGTTGTCTCCATTAAGTCACAGCAAAATATCTGTTCCCATGTTGATAAAGTATTTGTCTCCATTTCCATCTCTAGCCCCATCTATCTTCCCTAAAGCCCATAGTGTGTATCTATTCAATGTGAGTTTATCTAAACACACTGGCTGTGCTCCCAACATGAGCTTCGCTGTGAAGGCAGTGTTAGTGTGTGTGTGTGTGTTGCTCTCATTACTGAAAGGTTTGGTCGTCACAATAAACAGTTCACTGTTAAAGCTGTACACAAAGAGACACAACGCCCCAGCATGTACAAAAGACATTGCTCTAAACCACGCCCTCATTAGGGAGGACTGATTGCCTCTTTTCTTTTATCTCCAGGACAATAACCCTTAAATGATGGAGGATCCTAAATGCACTTAAATGCAACACTCAGCTCTTCAAATCCGTGACTACGAACAATACAAAATCATTGCTTGACCCCCCCCCCCCCCCCCCTCCTCATCGCTACAGAATTGCACCAAAGTCTTCAGTGATTTTTCAGCCTTTACTTTCATGAACATGTTTTTATTCAGGCAACACTTAGGACACCACTCTCGGATTATGGTCGCTCAGTTTCCATAGTGATGCTGCAATGAATTATGGTCATAAATGGGACAAAGAAAAGAGAGAAAGAAATAAAGTAGGGCACTCAGTCCCACTCTGCCCCTGTAATTTTAAATGCTCACTCCACCACCCTTCACTGAATTAGACCGATAAACCTTTTCCAGACTTACAGTGGAGGTCTGATTGAAGCCACTTCATGATTATCAACCGGTATTCTTATGTATTCCTCTGCAGTAACATCTCTGGCTGTGTTCACTTTATTTCATGACATCTACTGTGAGGGGACACACGTGTTTTCTGGTTTTAAAGTCTCCAGTTAGTAGAATTTATGGGTTTGAAATGGTTTATAATCATCAAATAAATGATGACCATCAATCAGTTGAACTATTACACTAAACAAGAGTGGGCTTTGTAAAGATTAGCTAAAATCTAAATTGACATATGCGTCGACATATGCATCCTTAAATGCTCATAATAACAATGCAAACAGTAGCCACTTTATTTGGCTATAATATATGTTTCTTTGATTTTCTTTTGCGTGATTTTAGATTTCGTATTATATAATTTGTTGTCTCAATTTGAGATTTCGTATTATATCTATTTTGTTATACATCTCTGATTTAAATTACATTACATTATTGTGATTGTTGCCTTTAATGTCTTGTTTTTATTTGTCCACTTTGTGAAGCACTTTTCAACGGCTGTTTTGATAGATGCTTTATAAATGAATAAACAAATATGTATATATAGATATATAAACCCTGAGCCACCCTTTATTGGCAATGAGTTTGCTTCCTATCATTACTTATAGTCAGCTAATGACCTTTTGCTACATTTGAGCAGAGAGCTTGAGTCAGATTCTGTGAGTAACTGCCACCTGAGTCATCGGTCAGCGTCGTAGACGGCGAGCGTCTCTGGCGGTGCAGGATCAGGTTGCACAGAGATGATGTCACTGCATCAGCGGATCGATGGGGGTGGCGAATGAGGGATGGCTTGGTTTTGAGGCTGCTGGCCGGAGATCGAGGGACAGGTTGGTTGACTAATGGTGACTGGGGGTTGCGTGGTGGTGGGAGGGGGTGTGTGTGACATATGGTGGTGGGGTGACTCCCTCAGCTGGATGTATTTGACCACAAGCACTCCCACTGCGAGCTAACCCAGTGTGTGTGTGTGTGTGTGTGTGTGTGTGTGTGTCCGTGTGTGAGTTTGATTTTCGTGCTCATACAGCGTGAAAAATGTCCCCTTCTGCAATCCACACTTCTATTGTCGGGGCAAATAAAGGTCACATTGGTTCTGTTGCCTTTACGTTCAATGTGTGTATGTGTTTTTTCCTCCTTTGTCCCCTTTTTGTCACTGTGTCCCCACATGCTCATCATTACAGCCTCTATAAAACCGCCCCAATCTGCAAGACCTTCAGAAGTAGCCTTCAGACGGCGCAAAAATCGGAACAATAACGGCGCGGGGCGATTCTCATGTCTTTCTATTTTCCAGCACAGTGGAGCGAAAGAGCCAGCAAATACAAAGCTCTAGAAATGTCTGATTTATCCGCTTTCAGCTCAGCCAAAACAATCTGAGGATGTGGAAAGGAGAGAGGTCAGCAGAAAAGAAAAACGAGAGAACAAGGACAAACGAAGCAAAGGGAAAAAAGAGGGGGGAAACTGGGAGCATGTTTGTGAACCTGCCGTGTGGAACAGGCAGAGAGAGAGATTCCAATATCCCCTCGGATGGGGCAGGAGGATCGCTGATCTCTACACTCTCACCTTGATCTCCATTAGCCTCTTTCCTTCTGTGTCCCCTTACTCCACTGCAGCCTTGTCTCTGTGTCCGTCTGATCCTCGTGTGGTTATTGTGACACAGAGTGGTCTGTGGTCCAGATGGACGAGCATTGCTCATCTCTACTGTGTGTGTGCGTGTGTGTGTGTGCGTTTGTGCATGTTCGTTTGTGTGTGTTCGTGTTCGCCTGCTGCCACGTGTGTGGGTGGTGGAGCATTTGCGCTCTTGCATATCTATGTGCGTATGTGTGAGTGATCTCTGTGTGTGTGTGTGAATGTGCATTGTGTGTGAGTAGTTGTGGTGGTTGGGATCAGAACTTGTGACACTGATGCATGTTTTTGTAGTATTTCCCTTCAAATTAGATAATGAGTTATTGCAGCAGCCTGCGTCACAGTTAGTTTATTATTTCAACCAAAAGATTTTACCGACATTACTCCACTGAATGATTGATTCTCTTCATCCCAATTCATGTATCAATGCGTGAATGTTTGACCTGGTTCCAGTTTCACAGCCGAATGAGTCCAGATAGAAAGTTTATTGAACAGACCAGAGCCGTGACACTGAAATTTGGGTTTGCTCTATTTTGCAGAGGTGCAGAGCTTTTACAGCTATAGACCAGCGACCACCAGTGTGATGCTGCTTATGGAACTGCAAGGAAAACTATGTCAAATAAATCAAAAAAGAGATATTCGTCCTGTGCTGACAAGCTTATGTTCCTGTAGGCTGGCAATCTGGCTATTTCTCTGTTGGTGTCTTTAAGCAGATAAGCCGCAGTCTGAAAATTACTGATGGGAATTCTGTGCACAGGCAGCCAAGGCCATCACTGTGTGTTAAAAAGCGGTGGGGACGTGAGGGTTCAGATAAAGAGAAATACAGTTTTTAAATGGTTTTTAATATTAGATTTTTAGGCAACATAATGAGGACTCGTATTAGGTCAGAGGACATAATTACAGCAGGGGGGAAAGATTTGCACAGCAGTGCATCAAAAGGAGCGAAATAAAGAATCAACAACACAAAAATACTAAACGCACAACACTGTCGACTGGACAATTAATTCACACTCATCCATATGCATCACATCCACGGCTCCCATGTCAATCAAAGAATCCAATATAGCATCTACTGTAAAAAGAGCTGGTGCATGTCAATCAGCCCTGCAATAACAATATCTAATATCACTGCTGTAGAATATGACAGAGTCGAAAAAAATGGAAGGAATATAATGAAATTTAGTGAAGCGGAAGATGATAAACTTGATGGTGAGATAAACTGCGTTGATGTCAAGTTAAGGAAATAATAACTATATTTAAATATAGATACATATTAAAGTTTAAATATAGACATGTGAGAACAATGGTACCGTTTGCATGACCCAGCTGTTACCTTTGACTATGTCTCATTCGTTTTCTCCATTGACGATTCAGAAAATTCTAAGTTTTGGAACCAGTTCGACCAGCCAAGAGATGAATCATGGACATGAAAGATTGGAGCAAATCATTATATCACTTCTTCTTAAATATAACCTTGTTGTTAGTATATTGTAGTGTGTGTCTTATATGTTTGTGTACAGTTTTATAGATGTATATTTTGTATAGTATAGTATAGTATTGTATAGTATATATACCACCAGAGAGGCGGTGGACTAGTTGCAGAAACTTGGACTATGGGCAGAGAAAGTCTCTGGTTCGTCTCTGGTTCGACTCCACGGAGAAGCAACAAAAAGACGAACCTGAATTGATCTGTCCAAAAATCCAAGAGGATTCTCCCTACCCTGTCTAGTGCCCCTGAGCAAGGCACCTTACTCCCCCAACATCTGCTCAGCAGAGCGCCGTACATGGTCGCTCACTGCTCTGTGTGTCCTGCACCAGATGGGTCAAAAGCAGAGGTTAAATTTCCCTACCTGCATGAGTGTGCCTTTGCATGTCTGTGCATGTGTTTGGGACTAATAAATGCATCTTAATCTTAATCTTAATAACCTAGTGTAGCAAGGCCGAATGATCCGATCGACAAACAGGATTTTCGCAGTTGTAGTTAACATTCATGACATGTTGTGGTGGCGTTCATCAAGCAGAACTTGAAGCATGTACATTACTGTGGAAGGTACTCTTCAACTACACACTCGAGGGAGATCGACTTCCCACAACACTCCATCACACCCACACGGGTTCCCATCGCTAAACAGGGCTGTATAACAACAATAATTAAACTTGAGCATGGATCAGATTAGTTTGTTATTTTTCACTATGAACAAATATGCTTTTGAAAAGTGAGGCAGCTATAACTACAAAGAAAGCTCTGTGGAAAATGTCCTGGAGGTGAATGACCCTGAAATGACACAGTCTTTATTCAGTCCTCTGTTCATGATGCGGAGGAGCTTGAACAAGAGAAGAGAGAGATCACAGGGTGAGAAAATGAAACAGTGAAAGTGAAGGGCAGCTCTTTGATTCACCTCCCTCTCTTTATCTCTCTCTCATCCACTCCCTCCTTTTCTTGCTTGTATTCCCTCGCTCTCTTTTACTTTGCCAGTTCAAAGCAGATCCAAAGAACCCTCCCTCACCCGTGTCTGTCTGGGTTTGTTTGATCTCGCTTGCGCGCTCGCGCGCACACACACACACACATACTCACACACACAAAAACACACATACAACATGCCCAAATATCCTCCAACTCAAAGGGACTCGACCAGTACACACATCCACTCACGAAACGCACACGCATATAGGCTTACAAAGACGAACACATGGTGCATAATTCATAGACAACTGTAAACAGAGATCATTACATTATTCATGGTTTGATGTGTTGTTATGTAAGGCGCTCTATCCATCTTCCTCTCCGTCCTTTTTGTGCGCATATGTTGTGTTACGTCTCCATTTGTCGGCCGCTGGCTCCCACCAGGTTCGCCTCGTCCTGCCTTCCTGTTGCACATAAAAGCCGCACCACGACGGGGGCCTTGAATCCGTGTGCATCGAATTCAGCTCTCCGTGCATTAATGTGCCGAGCACGTGGACCCCAGTCTCTTGCTCGGCTATAATGCAATGTGTATTGGTGTGTCTGCGGTTTCATTAAACAGGAAGTTGTTCTTATAATTAATTTCCTGTCTAAACGTCAGGAAGATGGATAAGGACGGTTTGGTGTAAATGCAAGAAAGCAGATTGCAGACGTGGTTTTTTTCTTTTGTGAAATTACCTTCAGAGATTGAATCAATGGAGCTATTTCAACTGACAAACAAAAAGTCATTATCTATATAAACACATCAATAAGAAGAGAAGATAACGAGCACATGCTCTGTATGTTGAAACCATGCAAATGCTAAAATCATACTTATTTTCTATGTGTGATGTCGCGATCCATCATCTGAAGCCTCTAACAGAACTATTGCGTAACATGTGACACATGTGACCAAATGAACAATGTGACATTGCGTCTTCACACAGTACAAATGACTGTGTGCGACGTGAGTGTCATATTGAAAACATGTAAATTAGACTTGTTAACCCAGAGAATTTAAACACATAATGTATTTCTTTTCAGATCCTGAGATGCTCATATGTACACACACACACGATATGGGCACAAAAAAAAAGGTGTATGGATAGGCTGCAGAGCGAGTTGGACTTTCTCAGTGGACAACTCGACACACCTGGCACAGACACACACCTGACACATGGCAGCTGATGGCACGTGGTGACCCAACAGACCTCTGGTCACGACAGGACTCTGTGCACGGATTCTTTTCACTACACAACGTCACTATGCAAGGGGACACTTTCTCGTCAATTCTGATCTGACACCACACCACAGCGTGTGAGCTGGCTGGAGTTGAGGCCAAACAGACTGTGTCGTGGTTCACTGGCCCACTTGTGGAAGATGTTACAGGGTTCAGCTGTGTGAGTAATCCATAACCGCCTTAGTCAGAAAGTCTGCCTCCACATAGTAAACTGCTTAAAGCCCAGGGACTAGATGAAGTGTTATCAGGTGAATGTTAAAAAGCTAGCAATGAAAATAGATCTAGCATGAATAACTAACAAATCACGGAGAGTTCAGTTCATCTGTAAACAAAACAAAGTTGGCATGAATTGCTAATGCCTGTTTCGAAAACTGTTGAATGCCTGCTTCTTACATATGATTAGATATATTCAAGTTTGATGTCTCAGAGCATGCAGTTCAGTGGATGAGCCTCTAGAGGGCCAAGACTCCGCTCCATTCAGCTATGCAGGTTAAGGTACGAGTTCAGTGGATGAGCTGAGTCGTGCTCACACCTGACTTGATATTATACATTTTATTAAATTGTGCTGAAGATGTAGATGTGAAAATCGACTCAGACCTATACAGTCTTAACTCGACTGTGTATGAAAGTGATTGATTATTCAGCCCCAGGGAGCCTGTTTATCTCATAGACTGTAAATAAAGATGGATGACATGTCAGCAGCGAAAGGATCTTGATCGCCCCCTGGCGGCCGTCTGTAGTATAGGATATAAATCGAACCGAACAAAAATGTCACGTCAAATTAAGTTTTCTCAAAGATGGTTACTGTCATTTAACCTAGTTCTTAATACACTGATATACGTGTTCTTAATACACTGATATAAATTCAATAGTACGGTGGTGTAAACTTCTTATTGACAGCTGAGACTGACTCACAATTGGTCTAGTAGTGTAACTGCTGCATCTCGCCACCGGGGAATCACCTCACAATCACTACTGCGCAGACTGCGGAAGATGGAAGCGTTCGTATCTGGGATATTTGTGCTTTATTTCTGGATAGGGAGAGGAAGAAACAAGAGGGAGATTTGATGAAATACTGCTTGACCACACAAAATACAGACACTGCCCCCCAGAGGACACACTTCTACCTCTTTGCTCTTCGTCCCTCAAGCTCCTCTTCCTTTACTCTCTCCTTCTGTTCGTCCTCTTACACGCGGTCATGTGGAGCTGGTTCTGTTGTGTAGGCAGAACTGCAGAGACTCACATCTTTCCTTTCCCTTTTTAGTCCTCACCATCCATCTCTCCATGTCAGGTGGGGCTGAGCTGACCTCCTCGTTGCTCTCAGCGCGCTGCAGGACACAACATTTGCTCAGGGTCTGTGCTTTGACTTTCCTGTTTGTCTGTGCATATATGTTTTTTTGCGTATTTATGTGTGTGCGTGTGCGTGTGTTGTTGGCCTCGTCGCCACACCACCCTCCGCCCCTGTCTTTCTCTGTGGGTCTGACTTTGCAGATATCTTGAAGGTTAGAGGTACTGTACTTTGTGAACACCTTGTTTCTAAAACAATACTCGCACATGATAGTGTGACTCAAACAATCACACATACCAAATCAAACTATCTCATAATAACTGGATTATGTGTCATATTGTGAGTGTGTGCATGCTCATTGGTGTGCATATGAAATGACTGCTCACCTCCCTCAGACAGTTATTTTACAATCATAGCATTTCAACTGGGAAAAACATGTCGCGCCTGTCAATCACTGGATCTCTCTTCACATGCAGAACTGGTGTGTGAGGGGCTGGACTAACGTCTAGTGTGCAAAGAGTTGGTGGTTTTCCCCCAAAGGCTGCAAAAGTTAGATGCTAAACAAATACTGCCTATTCGCATAATATCTCCTCAGCTAACTTTTGTATGTTTTGTAGGCAAATGTTTGCATTGGCTGTGTTACTCTATTACTCTATAGCAGGGGTCTTCAACGTTTTTCAGGCCAAGGACCCCAAAACTGGTGGAGAGATGGAGCAGGGACCCCCTACTATATAAATTGTATAAAATTGTGTTTTATATTAAGCTGGGCCTAGTGCCATATATAAACATAGCTACCCTGTTATTGTGCATTCAATACTAAGCTATTCAAATATAACACAGGCTCATATATTCATGTTTTTAATTTAAACATGTGCTAGGTACAGGTTGGCCATGCCACTGCCATTTATAAACATACATCTTGCATACAACACTGAGCTATTAAAGTAATTCACAGATTCATGTTTTTATTTTAAACATACATGTAGAAGAGACAGTGTATCCTCAAGCCATCTCTGGATGATACACATACTCCCACATTAGTGAGATGTCGGACCCTGATGAGTTACTTATCTAATCTTGGACGGATGGAGGTTGTCAGGCAGAGGGTCAAAGCAGCCTCTAAATATGTCGGATGCATGTTAATGTGTATTTAAAGACATTTAAATTTGTGGAAAAAAAATTGTTAGAAAATAACTTTTTTTTTTTTTACATAAAAAAAATTCTAATCAACCAAACATTTCGCGACCCCTCTGCAGTACCTCTGCGGACCCCCTAGGGGCTGCGGACCCCCTGTTGAAGACCTCTGCTCTATAGGATTGGAGGAGGCAACACCAGCCAATCTTGTCATAGTGTACGTTAAACAAACCAAAAGGTCAGTTCTCAACGTTTCACAATACAAACTGTAAAGCACCACTCTAACTTGTGTCCTGCTTGTTCAATAAGCTGACCGGTAAACTAGCTCTGCCATAAAACCATTTGAGACCGGTTCTAACCATATTTGGATGAGCAGTGGGTGGAGCCTGAGGAAACACACTGACACATGTGGCCTGCACCCATTGGACGATACCGACTGTGAATCACACTTATCAATGCCCCATAAACTTCTTGGGAAAATGTTTACTGGAGCGATAAATCAAGTGTGAAGAAGGATAATTGCTATCTGCTGGTCATTTGGAAAGAATACCGGTTTCAGGCTCTTCCATATTGGCCTCACTTTCCAGGCTTGAGATTTTGTTCATTTTATTTGGAGTCCATGGATTTTACCTTTATAGCTTCTGTACTGACAATCAACTGGTAAATATCCTATAATTTCTTCTGTTATGTGTGTTGAAACAGTTACTTGAAAAGGACTCTTTATTAGTTGAAAAATTGTATTGCTTCTGAGTACTGAGTAGCGAAAATAATGTATTACCTCACTTGTAACTTGTGTTACTCAGCTGTCAGCTTCATCAGATATATTTAAAGGCTTTTAAAGGTTGAACAACTGAAAGTAAGGCTCTGTAGTTTAACCAGCAGGGGATTTACTGACCGTTCAACAGCTATCTTAGCTTTATGGATTGGTCTCAGCTCTCCAGACGTCCTGACCTCATAAATGTGACAATAGACCAATCATCCATCTACAACAGGTGGGACTTGTCTAACATTTTTAACATCCGCCAGCCAAAAACCCTAAATGTCAATGAAACATATTTGGCATCAGTTTGCATTGCCCCCTATTTTGGTAGAGGCTATTACCTCAACCATTTCTGGACACAGACAATCTGAGACATTAGACAACAAACCAGCCAAACCCCAAATATGGCAGCAACTCAGCATTCAGAATTCTAATCCCCTAGAGATTTCCATCGATGCCTTTGGTCTAACGTTAGCTTAACCAGCCAGCTAGGTGATAAAATGTGACAGTTGTTATGTCTAGCCAGTGAAGGCAGAGTGGACGGAAAGCTTGACGGCAACAGTAACAAAAGGAGGCTTAGGGATTTGCAAATGTGTGCATTTAATATCTGACCTTTGGTAATTGGTCTCATATTGATTATGGAAATCTCTGTTTTCGAGAGGAAAGGCCAGAGGTCTGTAGTAAGTACAAAGTCACACAAATGCATCTCTCATTTTCAATCTGACCGTGTCTCTGCTTGTGACGCCCACATCTTACTCTCTCAGTTATCACCGGTCCATCTGTGTGTCTCAGAGTCCAGTCGTGGTCTTTAACATGTGAGCGCAGCAGGGGGGGGCACTGCGATCGGCAGGGCTGCAGCCAGTCAGCGTCCTCTGAGGAGATTCCCAGTTGTCCGGCGGCCAGTCGTTAATTGGGGCCAGCCCAGTCTGCAGGACCGAGGTCATATGCTGCCTCGTGTGTCCGAGGAAATGAGACAGGGGAGAGAGGGACCGGGAAGAGAAGTAGAAGGACATAATTGAGTCATTAGTCTGACTGAGCCTGATGAACACGAGGCAGGGAGAGAGACATTAATAATGAATCAGTGAGAGAGAAACACAAAGAGGTTAGACGGGGATGATCAGGCAGTGCTGAGAATAAGAGTTGCTTGTGTTACCATGGCAACCGAACACTGACATATTGCTATCCTCTGTAAAAGCAGATAAGCTCAGGCAATAAGGGGAGTGATGAGTCTTGGCCGCTTTGTTTCGTGTGGAACTCAGACAGGCAGTGTGCCTGTACAGGGTTCTGCATTTGTCATGGGAAGAAGTGACGTGACAAAAGGCAGAGAGGATTCTGGGATGTGAAACCAGCAGGGTGGAACATGCGCTCCTGGAGAGACGGGAGAGCTGGAGAGATGTGGCATGTTACAAATGGACAAAGATGGAGAGACGCGTGAAGGGAACTGAGGAGTGGAGGGAGGAGAGAAACATTTCTTGTCCTCCTCAAGCTCCACTCACAACGAATGGGTGAATGAAGAAAGAAGGCAAGGAGGACGGAGATGGACTAGACGTGGGGGGAGGTGGAGGAGGAAAAGGAAGAAGGAGGGCTCACGATCCATCTTCCAGCACCTGACACTAGATCGATAGTCACTGAACCACGGCAAAGTGCCCACATCTCTCTGCATCTCTCGCTCTTTCCTGCTCGCTCTCAAGCTCGATATCGCAGACTCATTCATCTCCCCCCCGCTATCTTCATCTCTTCCCTCGTGTCTGTACCTGTGACCTCCATCACATTGTTCCTCCAAAACAGACAGGCAGGCTGCTATCCCTCATCTTACAGTTTTGTTTTTAAGGCCGATACCTGTGTCAGTATTTGCACTGAAGCTGTGCTGCTCTGGTTCTTTTGTTAAAATATCCTCAAATTGGAACATTTTTATGTTACAGACTCAGAGTTTGTATTGTTTCTGTGAATGAAATAGGTTCGGAAACAACACGGGACACAATTTAACACACTTTAGCCGTCTGACCTTTCCACTTTCGTTACAGGAGTGATGAATCAGTACTTTGTGAAATTATTTTTAGGAAAAGAAGTAAAATCAGCTTCATGTTAATCCTGAATGCCAGAGCTCTTCCCTTCCGTGATCTATTTTCCGCTCAGGCTAAACGATTGCTAAAGTCCAGTCTCTGTTGACAACTGCTGAAAAACACAAATAAACAAAACTCCATTTTCAGCCCATATTTGAGTCCAGAAATTAAAATCTGCATTAATTCGTCTTGGTAGTCATGGCTGCTGCCAACAGCTCTCTGAGAGGCGGTTATTTGCAAACAACAGCTTATTAAAAACTGAAATTAATGAGAAATACATGGAAAACTGTTTTAAGTGTATCTTGCAATTTAGTTTTTCACTGGAGCCAATGTTACTGTTAGAAGGCTCGCTAACAAGCCACATTGAACGCATGGAGCCAATCGAACCAAACTGTAATTATTATTATTATTCTTATTATTATTCTTATTATTATTCTTATTATTAACATCTTTACATCCATAGTTATCACTCTTAATGTTTCCATTAAAACAACTAGTCTTTCAGAGCTGGAACATGATGGTACACACCTGATTCCGGGCTCCAGTTTTTAAGCAACATCAACAAATGTGCAGAAAAGAGACAACAGTCACATTTCCATGGCAACGCCGGGGAAATTACCTCTTGGAATTATGTCGATTTTTCATCTGACACACTGGAGGTCTATGTAATTCCGGACTGAGGGAATGATTCCAGACACAGACCGTATATTTATGAAAATGAAAGTATTAAAGAAAATTACATCAATACAACCAGCTGCTGCTTCAGGGGTGTGGGCCATCATATCTATTTATTTAGCAGCTCTAGGTGACACACAGTGGAAACCTGGGCGAAAGTGATTTGTGTGATTGTGTGCGCAGTAATCTATCGCAGCATAGTGTTTGCATGTCCCGGCAGAATTGTGGATATCTAGAAAAAAGGAGGACGGCAAATGAGACAGAGCGCGGATAAAGTATGAGGGCACGAGGCAATAGGCCATGAGGTCTTATGTCATTTTCATAAAGCTGCAGATGCACCAAATTCAATTAACAGCTTATCCCTCGCCAAATGACACAGGCTTATCCAGGACAAAATGACATCAGGGAATATGTACAGTAAGTTTTTTTTTTTTAAACGGAAATCCCAATAATGTTTTCACTCATCTGAGAGTGACGCAGTCTCCCGCTTTGTGCCTCTCACACTCACTCAGCCCATTACACAAAAGACTGGTATTGGAATTAATAACGAAATCCAGCAGTAGCAGATCATTTGATTGCAAGCGACAACCCACCCCCCAGAAAACACAATTACATTAGACACCAAGGAGGCCCTGCCACCCCCCCCCCCCCACCCCCCACCCTAATGGAAGATAATCAGTTAATAATCAGCATCTGAGGAAATATATTTAGGCGGATGAATCTTATTTTAGTTGCGTCAACCCATCTGAAATCGATGTGACGTCTCAATGGTCGTCATGGGACCCACGTGGTCTGTCTTGATAACGTGTTTCCTCTAGAAATGTCTCCTACTGCTGCCTGAATGCTGATCAATGATGTCACTCGGCCTCTCCCTGTCCTCACATGTAACTAGACACAGCGCCCCTCACTGTATCTCCGATGGCTCTTTAGCCTGAACCTACTGGAATAGCAATTATGGATGTGACATGAATTCTATATAATCCAGAGTTTATACTACTGTTTTCCTATTGTAACATGTATATTTCTGTATTGCTGATATGGATTGTGCATTTCATTCTTTTTTTTTTTTGTCCGCACAATGAGACTGTTGAAGGTGGCACCGTCACAGAGACTTTAAGTGATGGTAAATATATATTCCTCTCTCTTGTTTCTATCAATGGAAATCAATAACAGGTGTTTGTGTGCAAATACAGGAAGCAACAGATCAGCGGATTTATTATTCATATTGTGCCACATGGAGACATGCATCCACAGTCTATAAATGGGGCCTGCCTGATACAGTCTACAGTTAATAGATTAAAAGCGAAAAACAGCGTCAGAGATCAGAGGGGCTCCTCGGACTGTAAGCAGCTCAGATGAAGGAGGGCTGGGGGATAAAAGCAGCAGCGACTGACGGTGGTTTTCTGTCTGTCTGGGGAAGAGATGTCAGCAGTCTGATCCCTCCCTTGGAGAAATCCCACCACCAGGAGGGCATGTCCTTTTTTCTTTTTTTGTATGAGTGTCCCGCCTCCAGGGAGTGGGGAGGAGAGAAAGAAAAATCCATTTTGAATCCAACTGGAGACGAGGGGGGGAAACACTACATCTCACGAGGTCAAAATTATTTATACTCCTTTTGGAGTGTTTTACCACAAGTGTAGGACTACAGGGCGCTGTTGGAAAGTAAAAGAACGATTTCTCCACTTAACGATTTTAGCCTGAATGATTTTCTTGTTTTACTTTGTTGCCACTAAGGGCTTTTTTAAGTTGTTGCATGGATAAATGAAACATTTGATACAAAAGCTCTAATTGGGAAAGCCGGAACATGGGACGTCAGAGACATTGACTAAGGGGGTGGAGACTGAAGAAGGGGGAGCTGTGTTGAGTGACAGTCACTGGATGGGGTGAGGAAAGAAACAGTTAATTGTTCGTATGAATTTGGATATGGGGGCGGATCCATTCAATTCTTGATGACTTCCATTTTCATTTGTTTCTCTGAGAATAGCCCATGGATCTTGATGACAAAAATCTGCCGTGTTTTGGGGAGTCATATTTATGAGTGTGTCAAATTTGGTGCAGATCCAATTAATTGTCATCCGGGCTCCAGATGATTTGAATGTGGTTTTACAAGGGAACATGATGTCCCCGTCTAAGAACATCATAAAACTGATGTTTTTGATGATGATAAAAAGTCAGAAACCATTCGGACTTGTCCATAATTTGACGTCTCAGGTGTTGAAACACAAATGCTTCACAGTCGACTCCTCAGATTGACTGCTGCATTGTTATCTGTTCAGCACGGCTCGCTACTTCCTCCTGTTACATGAGCACGGGGATGACATTGACTTGACAGGGCATTTGTGTTTACTGGAGCCATAAAGATGATTACATTTTAACCTCTAATTTGATTTATAAAGCATAAATATTTTTAATATTGAGGGTAGAAACAGACTGAATTGTGGCTGGAAGCTGGTGTACTTAGACGTTCTTTTTCCGCATCCTTTGCTTTGATTTTGTCTCTCTGTTTTAACTGATAATAAGAATTTAATTTGCTTTTGGAAAAGAAGAAAAACACAAGTCTGAATGAGAATGGCAAATAAATACGGCAAAAACATTCATCAGCGGACTATGACTGACGATTGAGCAATTCCGAAGTTTGCAAAATTGCGCTTGTTGTGTTATTTAGTGTAAAGTTCCATCCTTAGTAAAGTAACATCATAGACCATGCATAGTCTCATCAGGAATGTGACTGTTAGAAGTGGCGACTGTTCTCCTTTTGTGTTCATGTCGCCTCATTTATTGGTCTCTAGGTCACATTTCACTTTAACATGAGTCATGAAAAACACACAACACAAGCACGCGTATACACACTCGAACAGGAGCGTGCCAATCGTGTCTTCTGCCTGTATTATGCTCACATTTAGTGAATAATGTATGAGTTGACTGCTGGTGGGTTTCTCTGACAGATGCTCTCTTCTGTCACTTATCCAGCACTCCGACGCCTGCCCAACCCCCATCACACACACACATGCATGCACGCACACACACACGCACACACACACACAGAGACACATCCTGGATACGTTCAGAGGTCACACAAGGGCACAGTGAAGACGGTGCAGTGAAGACGCCCCTGTTGAGACGCGGTTCCATTTACCCCAAACATTAGCATGGCTGCTTTCACAGCACAATGACTCACATTCATGCTTCATAAAAGCCGAGGGCAGGAGGAGCGGTTTTATTAAGTGGATACTGTTCACACAAAGCAGAGGAGAGAATGAGAGAGAGAGAGAGGGAGAAAGAGAGAGACCATCACGACGACCAACCAGCCTCTTCTTTTAAGTCGGCATCAGTGGAACTTATCAGCGCTCAGGAAATCAAGATGAGAGGCTTTGGGACGCAAGAAATGTGCAGGCGAGGAGCACGGCTGTGTAATTTCCTCTCCGAGGCTCTACCTATCAACGCCATTGATCTAGTGAGCGCATGTGTGTGTGTGTGTGGGGGGGATCTATCTCTCACTGTCTGGTTCGTCTGGGAAACGAGAGCAATGAAGGAGAGGGGGGGTGGCGAGGAAAGGAGGAGAGGAGGAGGTGGCACAGAGGACAAAATGAAAAGGCAGTTGGAAGATAAACACCAGGCTTGAAAAATGGCCCGCAGCTGCAGATGGGTGGCGTTGCACCTGAGGTGGGGGTGTGGGGTGGTGGTGGTGGGGGGGGGGGGGGGGGGGGGTTGGTAGCAATGTCAAACTCTTCTTCTGCCTGGGCCTCGCTCCCTCCCTCCAGCCGCCATGCCTTTACCCCTGTGGCGGGAACATAATGAATGATACCCTACTCTCCTCGGACCACAATGCATTTCAGGGCAATTTATTCCTGGTGAGCACAGGGGCGCCGGGGTCTAGCAGCCAACATGCAGTAAAGCGGATGATGAACCGGGGGTCTCGGTGTCCCATTAGGTGTGCACCCTCCCCACTTACTGCACATTAGCACAAGCGAGTGTAGCTGGCGAAAATAAGGGGCTAATTCACGCACGCCCTCACACACTATATCGCCCTCCAGTTCCCCCCCCTGCCATCCCCGTATCATAACAGATTAGCCATATTAGCAACGCCTGCAAAGGATATTACAGTGATTTCCACAGTTAGGGTCGATGTCCAGGGAGGTAATTAGAGCAAAAGCATTTTATATTCATGCTGCGAAACCAGACAGGCGGGCTAAAAATAAAACCTCCTCAGTGACGTCACTCAAACACACTCACTTGGCTTGTGCCATACCCAATGGAGCTTCCCATGAATTACCCGATGCTAAATGTTGTCTGTCTGCTGTGAGGGGTCGGTTTGACTGAGAACAGCTGCCTGCTGCTGGAGAACAGGTCAATGAGCGACTGAACCAGAACAGTGAGCTCATAGGTGGGAGGAAGGAAACTGCAGAGTTGGACGTATTTCTCTGCAGTAAAGGGCAGTTTTGTGACAGGTGACAGAAAATACATATATATAATTAAAGGCAGAAATATATGCTACTTAAATACATTAATGAATTTAAAGATATGTACAGCGTGTGATTAAAAGAGGCTTTTTCTTTATATCTACATTTATTTATTTCTATATTTCTACATTTATTTATGCATGTGTTATTTATTTATTTATACATTCATTTATATATTTATGTATTTCTACATTTATTTATTTATGCATATATATATTCATTTATTTATTTCGCATTTATTTTTGTATATGTACATATATTTATTAATTTGCTCATTTCTACATTTATTTACATTTTTATGCATTTCTACATTTACTTTATTATGCATGTATTCACAGATTTATTTATTCATTTATTTGTAAATTACTTCTTGAATTCAGTTCTATATTTATTTATACATTTGTGCATTTATGTATTTAGTCATGTATACATTCACTTTTTTATTTCTACATTTATTTCTGTATTTCTGTTTTGATATGCCAGTTAGAGAGGATTATCGTGTTGTGATCATCAGGTCTACTGCCTCTGTCTTCAGTTGGCCAGCACACAGGAGCTTTGCTTTCAGCTCAGTATCATCAGCTTAGCCAAACAAGAGTTGCTTATGCTCAGTTACATTGAGTAGACCACCCCCCCTGCCCAATTAACATAAGGACAGAATACATATTTGTAGAAATGAATCAACGATTTATCTAAAAATAAAGAAATGCCCCTTTTAACGCAATCTATTTATGTTTGCATTTATTTATGTAAAGAATTATGACGCTCTGCATCTATTTGTTGGTCCAGCTTGTCCTCCATACCTTTTACATGACACATTACTCTGTGATCATGTGTCATGAATTTTGTCTAGCGCAGATTCAACAGTAAAGCACTGTGTAAAACTGCCGCTGTCCCACTTTCAATGTTTTCAAGTCTTTGAGCATGTTGCTCCTGGCCTCGCTCCAATCAGAGAGGTCACAGCGGGTGTTTAGTCTTTGTGTGCTGATGGAAAGAACCCGCTGGGACGTCGCTTACTCTGAGATTTATTTTACATATCCCTTTTCCCACAATTGTACTTGGTTTAAAAAGTGGATTACAATCAAGTCGCATGTGCTCCTCAGCCGGTTGTGGACGCCTGCATGGCCAATGTTGGCAACGCAATCAATCAGACGGGTGTGAAGAACCATTGCGATATGTTATTATTAGAACAATAAATCCAATTATTCACTCCATTATGCCTCACACACACCCACCCACACACACACACACACACACACACACATAGACACACACACATATACTCGTCTCTTTTAAAGCTGCCACTGTGTCTCAATGTACATGGTGTTGTTTGCATAGCAGAAATGAGATCATCCACGAAGCACCCCGAGGTCACGTTTCCTCAGGAGGAGGCTGACAGAAGAGAATAGTTGTAGGGTTTTTTCCTTCTTTATCTGGCTGATGGGGGCGGAAGGAGGGCGGGTACGTGTTCGGGGAGTAAAGTGTGCAAATAGATAAGAAGGGGGGGTGGGGGGGGGCGACGACATGGCCCTGTTGCATTTCCATCGGGTCTGTGTTGGAGTCGCCATGGGAGTGGAAGCACGGCGCAGACATGGGTCACCGTGCAAGGACAAGTTGTCACCTCATCACTCTGTCTCGTCCTCTTTCCCTCTGGCTCACATGTCTCTTTATTCTCTCTTTCCCTCTTTCTCTTCATTCCTTCATCCCCCCCTTCGCCCCTTCCTCTCTGCAGCTGTAATACAGAACTACCACAAAAAGCACAGGCCTTGCATCAGAATGCTGCAGCTTGAGAGAAGACATCTTTGTTCATGTATTTTCTCTGCTCACACAACAATGCCTTTTATTAAATCTCAGCGAGCCTTGAATATATCAATGCTGCCCTCTCCGGCTCTGTTGAAAACTCCTGTGTTGGCTTTGTTTCTACACTCGCACCCTGAAGACCTGGTTTGCAGTTCAGACTTGAATGGTCTTAATTAAGGAGTCTAACCAGCCATTTAAATCTCCCTGAAAAAAAGTCCTGTGTCTTCACTACTTCTCTGGCCCTGAAACATGGCTGTAAAAACTGTGTGGGTGAAGCACGACTGCCTCCTAGTGGTCACTCGCCGCAGCTTACAGGCACGGGAAATGCTTTTGATGGGCAGTATTTACTGTTGCTTTAAGAAATTCCCCTTGAACTGAGTCTCCCTCTGAACTACAGACAGATGAAGTGCAACACAAACTCCGGCTCGGCAGCGCTCGACCCACTTCTCTCTGCTCTCCTCTCTACACCTGCACCCTCCACTTCATCAGGAGTCGTCCCCACATCTACAGGGCTTCATCTCCATATTCATTCGGCCATGGAGTCAGCTGCAGCAGACCACCCCAGGGTTACAGAGCCTCGCTATCAGTGGCACTTTCTGATTAAAGCCCTCCTCTGTCTCCTGCTTTGAAGTCAGTAATGCTATTCAGCCGACCTGGATGACACTGAATGAGAATTATAATGAAGGTGAGACATGAGATGGGTCGGGGGAATTTCACTGTGGTGGAGATGTATGAGTGTACAGTATGTTTCCACATACTAAATATAAGAATGAAGTAGAATAGAACTCGGTAGAGTTCTTATCGCCGAGACCCAACGGTCAGGCTGAATCACAATTCACGCATTTATGGATATTGGTTCCCAAAACATGACAATTCAAAAGAAATCTAGATCCAGGAATCAGGAAAATGGGTAAAATGTCAAAACAACAACAACAACAAAAAACAACCTAGCTAGCAAAGTAAAACAAAGTGAGAACAGATCAGTGCCAAATTCAAGGGGTTCTCTCTGGGCCCATGTCCCATCCTTCCTCCAAGTTTTATGGAAATCAACAACAAATAAACAAACTGAAAGGGGTGAAATCCTAACCTCCTCGGTGGAGGTAGAAACAGAAGCAATATAAAATCTGTGTTCAGTAAACGCAGATATATAGGGAAAATAACAGTTTTTCAGTGAATCATAGGTCAGTGGGACAGAGAATCAGAATAACATCCGGGTCAGTAAAAACGTTATAAAGAGGCACTTGGATGTGTGGTGGTTGGCAGGATTTAAGGGAAGTAAACCAGCAATAAGTCCAAAGAAGGTTTCACGGGAACTAACGATTGACATTTTCTGATTTCAGAGCCGGAAATTAAATAAACTGGTTTGTCCAAGAAAGACAACGTGGATGTACTTAGCTCAGGGAACAAACATCAAAATATGAATAAAATAGGAGGACATTCACAGAGGCACATTTTTAGTCACAGGGTGAAGTCATGCAGAAACCAAAGCCCCCCAAAGCCCCCCCCCCCCCCCCCCCCCCCCCCCCCCCCGCCCCACTGGGCAAAGCAGGGCAGCCCCTGGAAAATAAATCTCATGGACATGTCTTTTTACTGTGGGGTGATAAACCATTCAGAAAGGGGCGACAAGTAAATCACCCGCACCAAATCCACAGGCCACGCCACTCTTCATCCAGCTTCACTGGCCACACAGAATACTCTACCGAATTATACTGCTCACCTTTCAAGCCCTCCATCACCTGACATGGCACCCAACGTGTTTTATTTTTACAAAAACCCACCTCCTGATAGTGGGGGCAGTTATGCTTAACTAAATTGATTTGATATACAATATGCCAACTCAAGTATAGTGCTATTACTGACTACCCTGCCATTACATTACAATTGTTATGGCTGCTCCCTTCATCTCTGTTAGACATTTCATTTATATAAATACTCTAAACATTGATACACCTCTCCCGTTATAGCACAGACACTTGCGACTTTCTCTGAGGTTTTCGATACTTAAGGACGGAGGATGTTGTTAAACCCATATGAGGCAAATTATGGTATGTGAATATAGGTTAAACAAATACAATTACATTGAATTATTCATACATCGCTACCGAGCCCTGATTTCTTCCTCAGAAGCTCGTCTCAAATCTCAGCTTGTGGAATATGCCGCCTCACATCTACCAGTTCTATTAGGAAGTTCAAATCACAACTCATAACACATCTGTTTGGATCAGCTCACTGTTCAGATTGTAACCTTTGGTTTTACTCTTGTGTTCACATATGATGTGCTGTTAGGTGTATTTGCCTCTTAACTGACTTAACTGTGGTTTTACTTTTATCTATTGTATAATTGTGTCTCCCGAACTGATTTTAATGCTTGGTTTTACTAAAATATATTGTAAGGTGTCCTTATATCTAGAAAGAAATTGTATTATCATTACCATCATTAAATGCTTCTAGTATGCTTTACTTTTTGTATTTATTACACATTCTGAACAAACAATCCTTTGTCACATGCAGTCCCGAGTGCTGCCCTCTGCAGGCTGTGACAGCAAACTACTCCTCAATGCAGCCATGCTCCCCTCTGACAGGTAGGTGGCAGCAGATACCAGGTGAGAGCCTGAGAGCGTCACCCAGGGACTGTTTTCCTCTCTGCTGTTTATGTTGGTAATTATAGAGTCATTAAACCTCAAGCATCCTCCTCCAGCGAGGAGGCAGGCTGTTATCTTTACATCAATGATGTGTGTGTGTGTGTGTGTGTGTGTGTCTGTTTGTGTGTGTGTGTGTGTGTGTGGATGGGCTTTAAGTGAGAATGAGGATGGAGAGAGACAAATATGGGAGGTTGACTGCATGTAATAGCCATAATTAGGGGTGAATGCTCACACACACACGCACACACACGCACACACAAACACACACACACACACACACACACACACACACACACACACACACAAATGCATGCACACACACATCCACACACACACACACATGTGCCATGCCAACATGCAATAGCCTGAGGTAATTTGGCGGCACTAAATGAGATTATCAGTAGCGAGGTGATTAATGAGCATCCCTACTGCAGAGCCTTATAATCAACAGTCACCGCTCTGCTGTGATACACACTAGCTGGAGCTGGAGGCAGGTACCTGATCCCAGCACCTGCTGCTAACATCAGCTCCTCCCCAACCACACCACATCTCCAGGATGCACCAACCGTTACCTAAAATCCAAAACTCAGCACTCAGGAAAGCTCTAATTGCATAATTTGGGAAGCTTCTGAATCCACTTGCATGCAACAGTGTTTGGATTTAATTGGGTTTGTGTTGAAATCAGGTAAGTGGGTGAAATCGGGGCCTTTCTGGTAAATTATGACAATCAAAATACGTAAATGCTTGACAGCCCAGCCACAGCTGTGACCAGAGGAAAAGGATTTTAAACAAACATTAATGGGTTAAAGGTCCTGCTGTGTTTTATCTGCAAATTACACAAAGTCAGTTTGTCTCAGGTGCAAAAGAGGGAGGGAGGAAAAGACATTTGCTTAAAAATAATCGACTGCGTAATCTCTAATTGCACAAATGAATATATATCGTCTGCATTACAGCAAATTTGAGGGTTTAACAGTCATCTGCGATACATTGATGATCCTTTTTAAGAATTGATTCCACATTAGATTGATTTTTTTTAATGCTTCAAAGCGCGCAGCGTTTGCATTTTAAGTATTTCCGAGGAGCCGCCTCATTTCACGCGACACAAGCTCGACAGTCATCGATAACTGTCTATTCTATCCTCGGCTCATCCTCAGCACCGGACAGAGCTGTTTCCACCATCTCTGTGTGCAGACACCTACATCAGATAATTCTCTCTAAATCTCTATAGTGAGCTGTTTGAAGTAGCTCCAGTGAACTGCAGCCCTCCCCCTGCCTTCGCCTCTTGTTCTGCAAGAGCTGAGCGGTGTGTGCGGGGTGACGGGGTCAGGGTGACTGGGTCCCCTCCATCTCCATATAGGCTGTAGGCTACGGCTGTTCCTAGGAGATTGGTACCTCAAACACACAGCCTGCGCTTCAGATGTCCCTGTGTGTGTGTGTGTGTGTGTGTGTGTGTGTGTGTGTATATGTGTGTGTGTGTGTGTGTGTGTCAGATAAGGGCCAGAGGATAGAGACATCTTCATGTTGTAGAAGTGGGGGGGATTATCCCATCGCCACTGTATTAAATACAAAGACAAAGATGGCAGGCCAGTTAACCAGGTGGTGCAGCACCCACTCTAGCTGCAACCTCTCCCCTTTACGACACCAGACCTGGGTCCTCACTCTGCTTAAAATCCCTTCAATAGTTGGACTGACTGCCACTGGATCTTTCTCGACCTCTTTCTGGTTTTCATATTCCATCTGCTGTCTTTGTACAGGGTAGGTCTGGTGTTGTTATATCTTTTTTTTCTCCAGAATGTGACCACTTACCACGAAAAGTTAAAACAACACTTTAGTTTATTATGAAACTCTTAACAAACCCTGTAGCGTAAATTCTTTCCCGAGGACCGAATGTGTATTAATCCACGATTTCCAAATAATCCCTGGCAGAACAAAACACTATTTACTCCAGTTTGAGTCACATTTGCCAGAAACAACTGTGTCTTTTCTTCCTAGCAAATGAATGGGCTTTTCAGATATACAAGTATATCAAAATTAATCGTATTAAAATTCCAGTTGAAAATTGACACCATTGGAAAGAACTGATGATGTAAAACAGGAAGACCAAAAGGCACTTTCTTGTGATATATTTTTTTGGACGATCAAAAAACCTATTAAATATTGCCATTCATCTTTTATTGCTTGAGTAAAATTGTACCTCTAATTGTTAATAAACCAATGATAATAAGTGATTTAGTGAACAGCTTTCAGGTAGCCAGCTTATTACCAGGCCATAAAAATAATATGTGATTTATTAACTATCATTTCAGCAACAATTTAAAATTTATATCAAATCATTTATGAAGCAGGTTTTATTGGAAATTGGTACATGAACCTTTACGTCTTTGATTTGCCGCTTTAAATACAAATATATTTTAAAAAACTGCCGTCAGTTAGGAGCTTTTGGCAAAAACTCACTCACAGTAAATCCGAGTGGGGGTTACACTTTGATGGGACGCGTTCAGACAGAGATAATCACAGATGCATTTTATTAGATTTTAATGAAGTCAGCAGCTTTTATTGATGTTTTTTTTCTTTTCTCATCCCAGCCGCAGCAAACACTGTTTGCGAAATGTGAAAGATTGGGACCTGTTTTTATTACATTTTTAAATAAGAGGGAAATTGTTCACGAGAAAATGAATGAGGTGACGTGTAGAGGCCGAACATTCATCCTGTCGTTATTATCTCTGTGCTACCTCAACGCTGCTGACACTGTCGCCCACCTCTCCGAGCTGTGCTGGCCTGAAGCAGAGCCACAAAGTGATCCACAGAGCGCCGAGTGAAAGTGTGTGTGTGTCAGTGTGTGTGTGTGTGTGTGTGTGTGTGTGTGTGTGTGTGTGTGTGTGCACTCTACCCATTTATCATTTCAGCCATCAGCACATGACTAATATTTACCCTGACCTCATCACTATTCATCTGTTGATGCCTCGGTGTCGCTGGGTTTGATTGTTTATCATGCTAAATAAACATGTGGCGTGGAACAAAAGATTGCATACGGCAGGCATATGAAATGCTCTGCTGCTGCTGCTCTGAATCAGTAACATGTGAGAGTCGAGACGCCCGGCGATGGCTGCTGTCCACACAGGAAATCTGCTGACGCCCGTGTCTTCGTGAAATCGGTTCAATATGCTCCAGAGTGACACTCGGGTGACACCGCACATCACGGTGTTATTGTCCCTGTTCAAATATGTGCTGCTGCATGTTGTTTGTTTGATTGCGTGAACCCACCGCGAGAGTCAGAGTCTAAAAAATACTAAAATACAGTTTGCAGGATATCAATACGTGAATGTATCTGCTGTTCTAGCCGCTCTGGCTTTTTTCCTCCTGCAGCTCTGCCTTTGTGCAGATTGCCATTTAAAGCAGCTGAATAATTGAGGAGTAACATTTGCCTCAGCCGTCCTGTGGTGAGTGTGGTGTGTGTGTGTGTGTGTGAGTGTGTGTGTGTGTGTTTGTGTGTCTTAGAGAGACACTTCTATACAAACACCTGCTGGAGTGACTGTAGCTGAAGAGCCATTATTAGCAGTGAGGTTCTCGTATCACTTACAATTTTATATTCACAGATCATTCAATGCTAAAAAAAAAAGCACATGACTCCAAAAAAGTGGAACTGATCGACAATTAGATACTGATATTATATTTAAATCAAATCCAACCTGATGGGTTTATAAAATTCAACCAGACATTTATCAAAATAATATTTATTCTTAATTTTTTCTTGCTGTTAATGAATCCATTGACTTAAGCCAACGATTTGTTTGCCTGTCTCAATAATTTATGACTTCCCTTCCACAGCTCTTTAGTTCCTATTGAAAATGTAAATCAGTCAAAACAAGTCACAAAGACATAGTTTGAGTTTTAAATTAAATGTGTGAAAATAGCTGTAAGTAGAAGTGGATGTACAGAGAGCAGCAGGGGGGTGTGGACTCATTCAGGTGTTTTTTTTAACAGTGTGTAGTTTAATAGTTCCTGCACGACAAAAAGTTCTCATCACAGAGGAATAAAATCATTTGAACTGACTCAATTTGGTGTTAGTGGTGACCTTTGTAAGATGTTGATGGAAAAAAAAACATGATCCTCCACTGTGTCATGAACTTTGTTGATTTACTTCTTCCTGGGATTGTTTTAAATTCAAACAGTTAAAAGTTAAACTATCCCTCTTCTTCCTGAGTTCCCCTCAGTCACCTCTCCTCATCCCTGAATCCCAGTTTGAAAAACGTCTGTAAACGAAGAGAACTAATTGAATCCACAAGCGTTCCCGTTCGGCGGTCCGTGAGTGCGTGCCGCCATTTTGTCTTTCTCTCGCAACAGTTCACGACCCTCACCTCTGAACCGCCGCGTCTCGGAGGTAACTGAGGCCAACCCGAGGATTAATCCCCCAAAATGGCTCCCTCGCCGGGCTGTTTATCCACTGACGTTTTATTAAAAGAGGTTTCCTAACCCGAATGAATACTGTTTCACTGGCAAACACAGACAGACCCAATTAATCAAAGCCTTGTGTGTGTGTGTGTGCATGTGCGTGTCCGATTTCAGGCCGCACACCTCACGAGTGTGTTTTCACACTGCACAGTGTTTCTTTAACCTCTCCGAGACTCCACGAGGCCTCACCAGAAAAGGAATCACAACAGACTTAGGTTACACATGTCCTACAGGGTGTGTGTCTGTATATGTATATGTGTGTGTGTAGGCCTGCATGCCTGTGGGTGTGTGTGTTCTGCAAGAGCCTCAATTTAAACAAGGATTAGCTCTATATTATCCTTTCATCAATTTTCTGACGGATCCCCAAATATGTTCGAAATCAAATCGGGACAAGTGGCGCCCTGTGCGGATGTTTGGCTGGTAAAGCCCCTTCTACCAGAGCGGGTCCGAGGCTGTTGAACTTTCACTCAACAAGGGACGCCACCCCACCCCTGCCCACACACACACACACGCACACCCAGACGCCCTCTTTAAGTCATTACAATAATCCCCCTCAGTCAGGATCTGGGAGCAGAGGAGGGACTCTTCGAACTTTCGATTAAACCAGACGCTGGCTCACTGCAGCTCAAACAAGAGCCCGCAGCAGACCACCACTGGCGCTGAAGAAGAAGAAAAAACACATAGAAGGAGAAAAAACACATGGGGCCATGCGGGAGTCTGCACAAACACACACACATACACACACACACACACACACACAGGCAGGAACGTGTGTGCTGCATCAGTTATTCTTTCTGAAATATACGTATCAGTTCAAAGCTGCAGCAGAAGCTAAAGCTGAACAGTGAGCGTGCATAATAGCATTTCCATACTGTGTCTCACAGATGCATATTCACAATGCACACACACACACTCCCACACACACACACACACACACACACACACACTGGCACACACTGTCACACACACACACACACACAATAAACAGCTCTTTATATCTCCCCCGTTCAAATCAATTTGTTTACGGTCGGCTGCCAATGGGACCAAATCTAACTGTTTCCCCTTGAATACATTAGACGGCGAGTGAGGTTGGGAGGTGATAATGACTTCCCCTGCTGCTCTCCCTCTCTTCTCCTCTCCTCGTCCTCTCTTCACCCCCCCCCACCACCCTCCCTCTTCCCGCCCCCTTGTCTCGCTCCATCTCCACTCATCTGCATCTGTGACTCAGATGGGGATTTTTGACTGGTACGCGACTGATTGAAGCCGAACAGACTCCATCTCCCCTCTCACTTCTGCGTCTCCCCGGGTCCCGGGCGCAGAACTGCTTAGTCAAAGCGCGGCTGTCTTCTTTTGCCCCCCTCTCTCTCTTTCTGTCTTTCTCTCTCTCGCTCTCTCTCTCTCAGTCCTCCACTCCTGTGAAGGAAAAAGACCCTTCCTCCCTCAGGCCAGGAACGCTGCAGCTGCATACATGTGGGCTGTGCGGGGAATAACCGATGGCCAAGAAAACCGGACACATCTTTTCATGCCTCAGAAAAACAGCTTTCACTCCATTAGTTTGTTTTTTTACATTTTCATGAAGAAACTTATTTCTTGACTCGAGACAAGGATCCTGCGCCGGGTTTTTCACCAGGTTTGTTGGGTACCCAACGGGTAAACTGCGAAACAGTTGAAACATAATAACAAATTCACAGGTATGGGTAAAATTCAATAAACCGCACAGGGCAGAAGTTAATCAGAAATCAGAAGTGATTTGCAGGATTTATTATGACACCATCTTCCACTGCTCATATAACTGAGCATCAAAATGGATCAATGGCGGCTGTGGCTGAGGGGTAGAGTGGTCATCCTCCAACCGGAAGGTCGGCAGTTCGATCCCCACTCTGACCCATCTGCATGCCGAAGTGTCCATGGGCAAGATGCTGAACCCACGAATGGCCCCCCCATAGAATAACAAAGTGCTGCGAATAGATGCACTGTATGAATGTGTGTGTGAATGGGTGAATGTAGAACTGTACTGTAAAGAGCTTTGAGTGGTCATCAAGACTAGAAAAGCACTATATAAATACAAAACCATTTACCTTCACATTAAGACAAAAGTGGCCAGTGGTGAATACGCTCTCAGTGTCTCTGCTGCTTGTAAAAACAGCCTCAATGTTTTCGACAGCCAGGAGCTGAGCATGTTGCCACTGAGGAAAAACACATTGACAGCTGTAGCAGCGCAGGTGCTGCTCCATACTTTCCCAAGAACACAACTCCACCAGCACGAGAGGACACGGAGGCCATAACCCATGTGATGTTTCTGACTGTGTATGTAACATGTGTGTTTAATCACGGGTGATAGGTCGGGTCGCGAGATTTGACTCTGTGATAATTATGCATTACAGGTCAAGTTCAATACGGAGCTTTTGCATGGGAGCGGGCTTGCAAAGTGGACTGTGCACAGTTTGATTACACAGGAGACACTCAGCTCTTTCCAGGAGCTTTTCAAAGAATCAGATTCTGCTGAAGAACTAATCCCAAAGTGAACAAACACATATGTGATTATTAGCTATAAATCAAGAATATCATTGACTGAGCACATGAGGTTATGAGCTGTGGCAGTAAACAGTGAACCAGCTGATGCCAATAAGCTACTGTAAGTCCTCCATCCGCGCTGTGTGTCAAACAAGATGCCGAGCTGAAAGAATTTCAGGCAGGGTGGTAAAAGTTTGAGGACAGGGGTGCAATTGAGTGACGTCCATTTCTCTGTGTTGGACCACGTTCGTTGGATTGTCTACAGAACTGTATTCTTACCAGGATTAAAACAACATTCAGGTCATTCGCTAATCAGGAGATTTTGAGCTTGAGTGGCCTAATCCACTTAATAAAAAGGCTGGTGATTGTCTATTTATGTTATTGTCAACAAATCCTGAGGAAAGACCAAAACCAACAATGTGCTCTAGTCTTCAGACACATTTCAGCTTCTCTCTCAGCGTCTGCGGCAGTGAGCCTTCATCTCTCTGTTCCTTATTGAAATAGTAAATCTTTAAAAACAGGTCACGCGTTCGAACGTCGATATTTGAAAAAAGAAAAGCAACTGTGGGCCCTGCACTTTCCAGCTACCATTTCTCAGTCGGTAGTAAACAATGTATTTGCTGGGCATTATTTTCAGTGGTGGATTAATGCACCATATGCATTTAGCGATGACAGTGGAGAGGTGTTGACTCAAAAGAAATACCGTTACCCTTGTTTTTCCATGAGATTTGTTGACAATGACAAATAAGCAGCGGTGTCAAGCTATAGCCCCGTCTTCCATTGGTCAAGAAATTCCACTGACACCTGCCAACATGTGGCTTTTGTCTGAAATGGGAATGGACTCTGCAGGCGACTCAGGTTTAAGTGGCTCTAGCTCTGATTGGCTGTGATAAAAACAACACCCTGGGATGGCCATGTGATTTTCTTCTTCTTCACTTTAGCAGTCTAGATGCTGACGCTACACTTTTTGTGCACCACACTGTTACTCCCGGGCATTGTTTTCTTTCGTTCGCATTGTGAAAGATGCAACACTGACAAGACAGCGAGGTGAGAGAGCTTCTCAGTTTACGGCCCACTCCTGACGTCGAACGTGATTCGCTGGAGAAACAAAACAGAGAGATAAACTCAATCTATCTGCGTATACCTGCTAGTTTTAGGTACATGAAAACAATGATGAGAAATCGTGCACCAGTGGTTAATATTGGTGTCGTATTTTACATATTTCTACCATATCCACATCATTTTAACATTTATAACGTTTTTTTCCCGTTTTTTTTTCATTTTATGTACAGGAAATGATTTCACGGGGCAGGGAAGGCCCCGAGTCCTAAAACCTGAGGGCAAGCAAAGAGAGAAGGAGGGAGAGAAAGAGAGAGAAAGGAGAGAGAGGGAGATTGAAAGAGACAGAGAGGACTTATTGTACCAGTGTTAGCAGATGTACAGCAGTGGGATGTGTGACCAAAGCTCTGTCAAGCCTGCGGGTATCAACACAATGGGGACAGACTGTCATCCCCCCTGGCTATTAATATTGCATTACTGTCACTTCAGACCAATCTCTCAGTTAAAGAGTGAATGTGTGTGTCTGTGTGGCTCTATGTGTGTGTGTGTGTGTCTCTGGCGTGTGCAAATAGAAAAAGAGAGTTAAATTCGCAGCTAAGGCCAGATTACTCTTTGATCCATTATGCAGGGAGGTAGGAGCCGGGCCTCGGTAAATGAGTGTTGAATTATGTAAAGCGGCGGGTGCGTGAGAGGGGACACCTTCAGGGAGAGGTGACTATCAGAGGTGGAGATCAGGTAGGACACGACTGCGATGATGACATGGATTGCGGCCGGTGAGGTCATGTCTGACTCGCAGGAAAGCCCAACGACACCAGGAAGCATCATCTGGCTCACATGTGGATCTGGTTTAATGCTGGATTAGGGCCTGTCGCAGCTCTTACACACACTGTTTGTGTTTCTCAGCCGTCTTTGTTCTGTCGTCTGTGCGCTCAGTGTTTTATTGTTTGGTTGTGCGTCTGCAGCTTGAATAATATTTCTGTTCTTCATTAGGGTTGGGGTTAGGAACTTTGGAAGGCCAACCCTGATATCAATCAAAGTGAATCCCCCCCTTTCAGGAATTTGTGCTGTTGTCCAATTTCTGACTTTTATCAGTCTCATTTTTATATTTGATTCTAAACTCTCTTTGTTTCGCTCAAGCCTTTTCACTCTCAATAAAAATCTGAAAGAGCAGTTATCTCATCGGAGACTGGAAAGCGCTTATACAGCATTTATTTAGTCAGAAAGTTCACAAACAGAATAACCACACCCATGACCTTTGATTGGTCGCTTTGATCTTCTAACCTGCTTCTTTGCGGCAGAATCATCAAACAAAGTATATAGAGCGAGCCGCTTCCAGAATGTACATAACACAAGTAAACAGTGCATAAACCAGGTGTGACATAGGGTTTTGGGGCTGGCAGTAGTGATAGATATGGTCCACAAAGTTTACAAATGTAGACACGATACAGAAGTGATTAAACCACAAAGCCACAGTGTTCAAAGTGACCGAGCGAAGGAGGTGTGGAGCGGAAAGGAGCGAAACGCATTTATGGAAATGCAACTGCTCTTTAATTTACCTTCAATCATATAAAGATAGCTGTTCATGTAATCTGGACCTAAAACATCTTAAAGAAAAACTTTCTTATTAAGAACTAATACTGCTCAGGAGGTTCATTAAAACCTTTTGTCTTGTAAACACTACAGTGTCTGAAACTCTTGGCAAATGAGCAGCATCATGTTTGGCGACAGAAAAAAACTTGAGCTGCTTATGAGAGAATGCACATGTCCAAGTCAGTTGCCTCCTGCCAGTTCCTACAAACCTGTAAGAATACAAATATCTAAGGAGGAAGAAGAGAAGAACATTGGAAAGACGAGATCCGAGAGCTTTTAGCGTCAAGGGTCAACAACATTGTTGAAGAAAAACAGGGTTTATATGTCACGTCCTGCCTCCTGCACCCTCTAAATGTCCTGCTTCTTCTCATGTGGAAGTGTGGAGAATGTTTGTACTCAACGTTATATATCACCTTTAATGAAAATCAGCTGTCATAAATGTTAATAAACATCTGTTCAACAGATCATCAGAGCCGGGATACCTCTTCAAGATAAACTTAGATTACACTATGGAGGAACAGAGTGACAATATTGGGTAGAGAAAACAGCGACCTAACGTATATGAAGAATATGGATATGTTGAGCAACTTTAATATAAGTAAATAAATAGATATTCTGCCAAATGTGACCTGACCTGGCGCAAGCCGTGCGGACATGCTGTGAATCTACTTTAACGATACTGATGTGTCAAAACTAAAAGAGGAACAAAAACTTGTTGATGCAAGGATTTCGACACAAGGTGCTTTAAAAACTTGTTCGACTTCCAAGAGGAGTCTCACGAATCCTTTAGAAATGACACCACAGCAGATGCAACTTTTCAGGAAAACTTGCAACAGATAAGCACACGCGCACATGAACACACGCACAGACACACTCACACACATACACACACACAAACACAAGCACACAAACACACACTCTGAGCTTTGTGTGGAATATGGCTGGAATGTGAGTTCGTCAACACAGCATGTGGAAGGGAAGAGGAGGCAGCAGCCTGCCAGAGTGTTGTTATTCAGGTCTACACGCCTCGGCATCTGTGTCAGCTAATGAGAGAGACTCAGCTCTGTTTCATCTAGTCTCCCCGGACCAGGAATTAGCATCTCCAAAGACAGACGCAGCAAGAGGGACGGAGGGAGGGATGGAAAAAGAGAGGGAGAGCCACAGAGAAACGGAGGGAGAGAGAGGGAAAAAACGAACGCATAAAAAAAAAAAAGTGTGATCGACAGGAAAAAAAAAAAGGGGGTGGTGGGTAGTGAGGGGGTGGGGCGGGGGTGCCTAGACAGGGAGGTGAATATAAACACAAACTCTGTGTCTCACTGTCCCTCACACACATGCTGCAGCATATTGACAAGGCAGAGTTAAGTGAGGTGGCGGAGTGTGAGACAGCCCTTAATAGGTCCCTGATGGACCCCCGAGATGAGAGGCCAGCCACTCGACACAGAGGGAGAGGGTGGGTTGGGAGGAGGGTCACAGGTCATGGGTCGTCCGATCATTACACCTCCCCAATCCACCTCCACCTCCGCCATCCGTTCCTCTCCCACTTGACTGCACAGCGACTAATGATTATTAACACGTTAAAACACTTAAGGAGCGCTGGGAGCGAATGAGCCCCAGAGAGAGAGAGAGACGAAGATGAGAGGAGAGGAGGGAGAGGAAGGGAGAGAGGGAGGTATGCTAATGATGTGCTTGCGCCTGATTTGCCGGATAGATATCACTAATCACCTCATCCCTATGGTGACACCACTGGGACACACACTCGTACACACACTCTCACTAATGCCGGCTGTACTTTCACACAGAAACACTGATATCAACCTAATAAATATTTCTCTTTTGCATTAGACTCTTTTTTTTTTTTTTGTGATGCATATTTAAAAGGCGTGCCATTTCTGTGTGTGTGTGTGTGCAAGCTCCTGTGTGAAGTGTATTTGATCTAATCGTGTGCGCGCCTGCACATTCTCGCCCGTGCACGCCTTTGTGTATTTCTGCACCCCAAATTCTAGCTCTCCTGTGCATGAGCATCCGTGCAGCAGGTTTCTGTGTACACAAGTGTGTGTGTGCGGAGCAGCGGGGAGCCCTCTCATCTGTGCTTAGCCCAGTAAATGCTGAGTGATTGTAGGGTTTGATGTCGAGTGATTCAGCTGGGAGCACGTCTGCCTGCGTCGAGCCCCACTGCTCGTCATCTCGTGCAGCGAGGAGCCTCACAACTCGGGAAAACTGAAGCCGGCGGAAATATTTCACAGCCACCGAATGTGAACTCGAAACCAAAGAAACCACCCACAAAAGTTTCCCTGAAGGGATGGTACCCTTCAGCGACGCTAAACGGGCTAATGAGACAGGAAAGAGAATCGAGAGTGGCGAACAGAGGAAAACGAAGCTGCGAGTCTGTGTTGAATATTTTTACGGCCTCGAAAACAAAGATTGCACTGAGATCCCGGTCTCTGAGGGAGCCGCTTCTAGCATCTTTGCCTCTAATAGTTTTGCGATGGGGTCCGACAGTTAACCAAATTAATCGTATGCCAACAGTGAAAATCGACTGATCCGAGTTACTTTACGTTTTATGATTCTCAGCCAACAGTGATACACCACAGTCCAAAAAAAGAATTGATCTTACTGTAATAATCAAGAGAAATAAGTCAGACACGAGCCAGAAAATTAGTTATTGTCAAACTAACTGTGACAATTGGTGGTTTGTCCAGCCAAAGTTTATTAAATCAAATCTCATCCTTTTAAAAATCGGGCTTCAAGTTGTTTAAACAGCCTCCCCGATCTTTGATTTGTTCTCTGAAGGCCTGTCCACATCAGAGCCAATTTCATCCGTGAAGCTCGGTCACATGGGGACAACTGTCGGGGCCATTTGGTTTAACCCACCTCTCCCGGTGGGCTGATACTCTACCCAACCAATGCTAGCAATAATCAATCAATAGCTTTTTAGAGATCTCTGTGTGTTTCTGTTTTCTCTTTACAGCGTTGTTTATTTCTCTTCAGCGAGCTTACCATTCCTCTTTCCTTCTTCAGGTTATGCTCTAACAGATGGGGTAACATAAAACTGATGGTGGTGTATGACTTATAATTAACAAAAACAACTTTATTTCCCTGCTGCAAAATAAACGGAATGTGCTTCGACAAATCTTGAATCTTAGATTGATTGTCATGGCCGGTCGCCTCTTTTAGTTGTCTTTATCTTTCCATTTATTATCTGTGCCGCTTGTTCTTTGAGGGTCGCCGGGGATGTGGAGCCAAGCAGCGAGAGGCGGGGTACACCCTGGACGGCTCGCCAGTGTATTGGAAGGCCTAGTTTATTTGCATTGTTTGTGTTGTCTCATTTATTTACTTTGCTTGTCTAATTTTTCATTTCCGGCACTTTCAGTTACTTAAATTGTTATTTTCACCTCATTCGCCATGTATAGTATTCTTCCTTTATGGCCGTTTCATTTCAGTTGTGTTTACATTCATTGTATGCCTGTGCCACAGCACCTTAGGAAATGAGGGTTCTTATTCTTAATGTGTGTAATGAGGTTTGAAATGAACAGATTTACAAGTTAGCTGGTGAACTAATCAACTGAAATAAAAACTGAAAGGAAATTTCTTCATTTTTAAAAGCAGGTGTGACTGAGCCCTCATGTTTAGTTTACTTAGTGCTCACACACAAACTGACGCAGCTTCCTGGGCTTGAAACTCAATTTGAAATTTGCTTTCACGATGAAGTATTTTGACCATGTAGGTTAAAAAAAGGTAGGAGGCAGGTGGAATTTTATTGTGAGTCATACATATATTGGAAAAAAACTCAAATTGTGTGTGTATAGCCCATGTTCACAAATCAAAATTCGTCTCCTGGGCTTCCCAAGGTGCAACATCCTCTCTCCACAACCCTCAACGAGAGAAAGGAAAAACCTTTTAACGGGGGAACAAATTTAGGATCCTCAGAGAGAGACACATGAGAGGGATCCCTCTCCCAGGGCCGACGTGCAATAGATACCACGTGTAACTGAGAACACTGTAAAAGGAAAGAAACATGTTCTGGAGAAAGACCGAGTCACAACCATTGAAAGGTTGGATCAATCTCGTCACATCATGGGCACCACGGTCAACTGTATTTGAATGATTTTCTTCTGAAAAGGCAGAATTCACGGCAGTGTCCACGTTTATATGGACGGCTATATTCTTGCATATTCAGCTATAGAACTTATAGAGTAAAGACATGATTTTGATTATGGTGTTAACATGGGTTTCTAATAGAATCTATTCATATTGCTGTGTACATGTGACAGAGCAGAGTCTGATTATGAGTCATGTCCTTCACGTAGCGTCGACATTATGCCGCTAATTTTTAAACTCTGACCTGAAATACTTAGTTTTACGATGCTATCGTTTACCTTTTGGGGATTTTTCAAAAAGCTACAATTCTTTTTTTATTTTTCCATTTTGTTTACAAGGTCATGTGTCGTCAAGCAGTTGGTAACTACCGTCCGTAAATGTTGCAAAATGCTGTGAAAACTCCAACACGCAGTTTTAATGCGATTAAGATGAATAATTTCTCCCTAATGATACTATAAAGTCAGAATAAGTCACATGTCAGATTTAATTATTTCCTATTCCGACTAAGGTAATACAAAATGCTGTCTATTGACTTCATCTGACTAATATTGGATTATTGGTGTCTGTATTTAAACGTATTCATTGTCTCTTCAAAGTATGCTCATGATGAAATGGTTATTCTGCCCAAAAATCTCAATTATTGCGAAATTTGAATTAATTGAATTATTTTTCAATCATGACAGAATATTCAGATTGGTCTGCTTGCATTAGAGGGGGGTTTATGTGAGGAGACTTTGAGGGTTCAGTATATTAAGACCTCTGTATTGAATGGCAAATTGAGCCGTATTTGACTTATGGGTCACCTCTCCATCTGTCAAAGATTGTAACATTCAGCATTTCAGGGCTGACATGAAGCATTTCATGTGTGTGTGTGTGTGTGTGAGTGTGTGTTATTGTGTGTGTGTCCCAGGGGTGTATTGTGTCGGTGGGGGTCAGCTGAGCGGCTGCTGGGGGAGGATCCGCCAGTGAAGTGGTCAAGCAGCCCCAGATGGGTTTCTAATAGTCCTAATCCAACAGGTCAGCATGCTGGGCTCTGCCTCGCCGTCGCCCCTCACAAACCTGGGTTTCCTCTCCTTCTGTCTCCTCTCGCTCTCTTTCAACTCCCCTCTGCTTATCTAACCCCCCCCCCCCAGCCCTCCCTATCTCCCCCTCTCCTGTCTTGCTCTGCCTGTCTTTCCAGAAAAGCAGCAAGAAGCTAATGAGGCTTGGCTGGCGTTTATCCAGCCGTCTATCCCATTGTGCTTGTGTGTGTGTGTGTAAGCAATCTCCTGCTTTTATTACAATATGTCTGCATTAAAATAGATATTAACGATAATTGCTTTGTTGCTTTAATAGGCAAATTTATGCAGGATTTCAGCAGAGTTGGGGCGGGAAGCAGAGGTCGATGGGAAAACGGCTCTGCAGAGACAGGCAGTCATGGGCGGTTGGAAATGGGGATTCCGAGGTGGATATTTAGGGGCGGAAGCAGGTTTTCCGCCCCATTAAAAGGTTTCCAGTGCAGGGAAATTTGCTGCACCTTGGATGAGACGGTCCTGTTATCTCTCTGCGGAACAGACAGATGGGAAATCATTCGCGCTTCTCCCCGTGTCCGTGAAGCACCTGCCTGTTTTCCATACAGAGGGACCCATCCGGAGAAACAAACACTAAACAGCCTCCTGGCACCCGCTTTGATGCTGAAATCTACCTTCTCCCAACCTGAGAATATCCCTAATGCATCATTAACTCCCATTGTTGGAACTCCGCAGACAGATCGAGCTAATGAGACACATTTCAGAGAGAGCGGCTTTCAAGAAAACGTTATTTTTTTTTCTTTTTGACAGACCACTGCCGCGGTGGTTCACATTTGATATAATTTACAGAGAGCGGCGCGGGATAGGTGGGAACCGAGCCGAGGAATCACATGCGACGATGCTGCGAGGTTAGAGATGGAGAGGAGACCTGTCACACACACCGGCGTAGCAGTCATTAGTGCTAAGTGACAGTTTCTGGTGGCCCTCAGCCGGGGAAGCAGAGGAGAGAGAGAGAGAGAGAGAGAGAGAGTGTCAGGGGAGGCGAGACAGCGGGATGTAATGCATTATATCAACAACAGGTTCACTCCAGCACCCAGCCAACCTGACAGTGTTAATATTGCAGGATTATTATTCAGCCGGGCTGAGCCGAAGGTGTGATGACCTGAGCAGGTGACGGGACTAATTAACCACCGTTTGACCCTGGCCGCCTCAGACAGCTGCTCCGTGTGTGACTGTGTGTGTGTGTGTGTGTGTGTGTGTGTGTGTGTGAGTGTGCATTCACTGACAGCTTAAGAAATCATTTTTATTCCTCCACTAGTGAGGATGAAGTAATGTGCGTGTGTGTGTGTTCAGTTGTGTGTGTGTATGTGTGTGTGGAATTGAGTGTGTGTGTGTGCGTGCGTGTGTGTGTGTATCCACCTGTCCGTCAAATGTTTCAGTCATCATATTTCAGGTGGTATCCCACACATGACTTGATTTGCATAGGAAACAAATTAAATGGTCTCCCAGCTGTTGGCAGAAATAATGGATTTTAGAGACTATGGGTCTAAGATTGAGGATGAAGTCAGGTGTTAAGAGGTAGCACTGCGGTGTGCAGTCAATCAGTCAGAGGGACGTGTGCATGAAAGGAGCTTTTTGATTGAATGTATTGAAGTCTGCGTGGGAGTGTGCCGGTTGGCTGCTGATGTACTGTAACCTGTAAATATGATACTGTGTGGTGCTGCAGCAGAGTGACGCTGCGCCACCGATTCCTTCTGCTAGTGAGGAAACATTGGCTGTTTGCATCATCCAGCTGAAATTCTTCGCAGCCTTTTTTCGAAGCGCTTGAGGATCCAATAATTACTAAATGGGAGAGCCAATTAAACACATGGGATCGTCAGACATTTAAGGTGGATTAAGGATTCGCAACCTCGACTCGACCTTGCTTTGAGAAACATGTTAGCAAACATTCCATCTTAAAAGTTGACAGTAGCTGCTAACATCCTTGAAGCGACAGAGTGAAATTACTAATTTTTTCTATCGGTCTTTACATTAAATTGTGTCCAAGATTTGAAAGTTGTAATATTATGATTTAAAAAAATTCAATGTTAGGAGAATAAAGTCATAATTTAAGGCTACGTGTCATTTAAGAGGGGGATTATCAGAAGACTAGCTTCTTCTATTCGTAAAATGCAGAATTTAACTATACAACAGCTGTTAGCAGAGACAACAGGGTCAGCAACGCTTGTAATTGATTCTGCATGGGTAGACTTTCGTTAGCTGAGATAGAGGCCTGATGAATCAGTGAAGGCTGCGTCGTGCCTGAAAAGACCTGATCAGCAAGAGCTTGTGTGAGTGTCATCGTTTCCAAATATCGAAATATATTCTGCCTGTCTAGACAAAAACAATGCACACAGTGCAGTTTTTCAACTTGAACCACTTTTTAGTGGTTCTTAATTCCAGAGTAGCATGGACACCAGGTGTTTCTGCATCAAAATGTGTGTTTTCAAATGACAACATAGGAGCCTGAGTGGATCCCGTTCCTGCAGCACAGAGCAGGGGAAGGTTCAACTCTTCCACTGAGGATACAGCCGGAGCTGTGGCTCTGCTCCCTCACCCGACACTGGAGCTGTGGGGAACACGGTGGTCTCTCTCTCATCCGATGCTAACTCCCTCATCTCTAATGTATTCTCCCTGTCGATCACTGTCTTTACAGTCAGGCAGGCCTCATTTATCCTTGTCCTCCTCGCTGTTGCCTTCTCCCCGACTGACTCAGTGTGGCTGTGTGGCTATAGCATCTCAGAAAAACAGTCTGGCTGTACAGAATTCTACCAGAATATTTTGTACCACATTTCCAACACTATTTTTTTTATGTGCCAAATATTAATAATTCAGATTCTGAAAGAAATCTGTAAATTTACGTGGATTTAAGTTGAATTGTGAAGATATACCAATAATGGCGCAAACCAACCTCAGTCTTTTTCTTTTCCCTTTTGTGTTTTAATGGGGAGAAGGGCCCCACATGTTGAATGCCCCCCCCAGATGCTTAAGGCTGCCACAATGCCTGCTGGAAAAGAAGGCGTTTTTTTATTGATGAGCTTCACCTCTGCCTGCACTCCAGCTTCTTCATTTCATCGGCACAAGTCAGTAGATTAAAACATTCAAACCAAAAAGGTACATTCACTTATGAATGCCTTCATAAGTGGCATTCTTATTCCAACACGCTATATCCATGGTGGTCCAACTTCCTGTCCACACTACTGCAGATTCTTTGCTCAATACATTTTTTCCTCTACGTTTGGACCTCTTGTCCACACAAAAATAGCATTTGAGCCAAAGTTAGCATCATTGAATTGTATCGCCACCTATTGGCCTGGCATGCATGTTTGTTTGTCATTATAAAAACTTTTATTTCCCCTACAACTCTGGTAAATATCACAATGTGAGTGACGGTCATATATCTACAAGCAGGTGGCAATAACATTTGACTGTGCTCTGCAAATTCAGAAGAGCTCCATGAGTCAGTTACGCTCATTTACATATTCAAGTTTTCTACAGAAATAAGCAGCTGAATTAAACAGTTTTATTTAACGACCTCCAGAACTCAGAAGTAAATTAAATTAATTGAAAGAGAAATACAACCACTGGAGTATAGTTAATATAAATATAAATATGAGCACACAACATGTCATAGACAAAGGGTCAAAGAATTGATCGGGGCCCTTGTTCACATTTATTCAAACTAGTGCAGTGTCTTTTCTAAACCTGTCTGTTTGTACAGGACTGGTATTTTTGTGGTGATGCTGGTTGCAGCTTTCTCACTGAAACGTTAAAAGGGACCTTTGCTGCAGGACTCAGTCCACAGAACCCTGCAGCTGCTCCACCGCTGCTGCACAGAGAGCTGTTCACCTGTTTATTCAAAGTTCAGTTGAAGCTCGACTGAGTACAAGGAACTCTGAACTGAAGAATCAATGATCGTCGTGCGTGGTGAAGGCGTGTGTCCAAACTGCATCTACCCTGCGCTTCCTCTGGACCTCAACTATACACATGCCAAGTAAATAAGATGAACGGTTATTGAGATCTGAGCTTGACATTCAGACACACAAAGATGTCTGGAATAAGTAGATAAACATCGTATTATTGACATGAATTCAGACTTTGTTAACTTTTTAGAGAGCCGACAAAGTGTTTACTGATTGTTCCAAAAGGGAACAGACCCACTAATGGGGGATACTACTGGAGTTTGAGCAACTACCTGTAAGAGAACCTGAAGCAGGCTCACACAGCCCACTGAATTCTTGTGGGCCCCGTACGGACTGCACACTTTAATCTCTAATGACATAGTGATGATAGAGCGCTCTTGACCTCCAAGGTTTGCACACACACACACGCACACCCACGCACACACCCACACACACACACACACACCTTAACTCTCTGCAGCTCCTTTAGTCCAGTCATCCGTCGCGTCTTTTAACTTCTCAGCGTTCCTACAGACTGGTAACTTCCCCGGTTCAACTTCTCGACAATAGGCAGGTGCTTCCCAGCGCTGGGGAAAGCTGGCCCGCCATTGTCCCCGCTGAAAGCCCAGTTATTCATTGCCCGTGAGTTAAAGAGCTGACCCCGGTTTAACACTGAAGGCGCCGGCTATCAACACTGGGGCCCTTTGTCCGGCCCTGCCTCGTCTCTGATCACCCTGTAATGAAGTGAGAGTTCTGTCGAAAAATTTACAGCCCGCGCCCCTCTCCTCCCTTTCAACCCCTTCTCTGCCTTGTCTTCATTTTTAGTGCTCGCTTTCTCCGCAGACATCATTTTAAAGGGTTCTCCTCCCACTAGAGCCCCTTATACAATAACAATGATGACAATATGAGATGGGCCATTAATTCCCGTTCAATGGATCCCAGTTGTTTTCCCCTCTCCTCCTGTCGTCCCTCCCTGCTCCTGCTTGCTGTGTTTTGTTCTGTTCTCCAGCTCTATAGGGATGGGTGATGTGGTTTCTTCCTCCCATAGGGGGTCCAACTGACATACACACACACACACATACTAACAAACACACATACATACATGCTCGCACACAGACACGTGCACGAGTAGGCAAGAGTCCTAAATGAATCACCTCCTACTGTTCCCATAATGGAGAGTTAAACGCTCTAAATGCTTTACGACATTTAATCATTACCTCACACAGGCAGTCGTCCCCACACACACACACAGACAGACACACACACACAAACTGTTGCCTCAAACACAGCCCTTATCTGTGAGAAAATACATTCAGGACCTATGCAAAAACTGTTCCAGGATCCGAGCGGCGGCCAAACATTTTTGGTCTGGTTAATGTCTTATTTTTTCCCCTCAAAATATTTCCTCAATCTGAAATTGAACTGCGGATGGACCTGCTGTAATAAATCCTCTCCTTGAAGTGTGTGTGTGTGTGTGTCTGTGTGTGTGTGATATCCCAGGGTAAATTGTTTCCTCCAGGCTTTGAGAGGTGGGCATTCAACAGCCTGCCAAAAGAGCTATAGGCGATAATTAAATGATTCCATGCTTGAAAGGAGAAAGAAACAGAGACAGAGAGCGAGAGAAGAGAGGAGAGAGAGAGCGATACTGAGACGGCAAAGGATGGAGGAGAGAGAGGGAGAGCTGGAAAGAGTGCGAGGAAGGGAAAGGGGAACACACAGAGACAGATAGATTTAGAAAGAGGAGGGTTTTATTTGCCACAGTGTGGGATAGTATCACACTCTGCGGGCCAACACTCAGCGGATCCAACCCGACGCCTGAAGCCAGCTTGGAGATAAAGAAACATCATTAATCAGCCATGCTGGAGGAGTCTAAATCAGAACGGCTCCTGTCAAATGCCAAACCAGCACGTTTCATTCCAAACCCCCTCTTCTCTTTTACCTTTATTTCTGCTGTCTTGTTCTGCAGCATCCTGCTTCAAATCACCATGTTTTCCCTTCTTTTTACAAACGCAGACCCAGCACAGCCACAGTCATCTACAGCAGGTCTGCATCGGAGCAGCCGGGTGTTTCAATGCCTTGCTCAGGGGCAGTACAGCAGCTGAGGCTCACTTCCATTTGACTTACAACTTCAAGCCACAATTTTAGTTAACCTGTTTCCGCCACCAGTGAGCAGTAGTTTATTTAATTTGCTGTTGCTTCATCGGCAGTGTAGACCGCGTCAACCAAAGCGATATGATACAGTCTGATCTTCTTATTGTATCATCAGCTACGGACGAAAAAGCATTGAAAAGATCCATGTTCGTTTTTTTAACTCGTCCAACTGTTAGCTGTTCGGTTGAGTACTTAAAAATAACTTCTTCTGATGTTTTTTTGCCTCGCCTGCTGCCCTCATTAGCTCTTTTAAAAACTGTGTGTCGCAGAAGTGCAATGAATCATGGGATATGTTAGGCCGGTAACAATCAAATCACGCCGCTGTGTTGCGATCGGTCTACGAGTGCAGCCTCCGAAGGATCCAGCCCCTGAACAGAGGTACAGGTGTCACCCTCATCCTCTTCCTGATTCAGTCACAACTCCACTAGCAGCGGTTTTACTGTTCCACCTCATCGTCGGTCAAAAAATAATGAATCCCTCAGCTAACATTTCACCATTGGTTCTTCTTGTTCATAGTATTTTCTGCAACAATGCAACCAACTGCAGAGTCGACAATACGAAATTTTGTTTACACACACAGGCCCAGTGTACATGAATGGTCTTGCGTAGGGTTGCAACATTTCGGGAATATTCAAAGTTGGAAACTTGCCATGGGAATTAACCGGATTATACGGGAATTAACAAGATGTTGTGGGCAATTTCTACTAACTGTATTTACCTTGTCATATACAGGCATAGATATAAACATTTGGTTTTGTCATAGGCTGCTTTTAGCCCTGAGGAAACTTTGGACACTTGACTAAATGCTTCTGCATCTTTGTGTCATTCTTAGCCTAGGTTTTTCAAAATTCCCAAAATTCCCGAGCTTATCTTCCCGTGGAAAGTTTCCTGAAAGTTCCCGACATGTTTTGCCCCTTTGCAACCCTAGTCATGTGATAATGGTTTTCAGGTGTGTTACTATGGAGGCAGATTATAAGTGATGCACAGCTATAATGTGGACGGAGATCGTTAAGTTTTAAATTGAGAATGTATTAGTATGGATTTAGCCTCACACTCCTCAAACCCTGTGGTGTGGCGCAGGCTCTTTGTTAATGCTGTGATAACCTTGATGACATCATCATCATCATCTTCAGTTTTTAACAAAGCTCCCCACAGGGCCACAGATGATATTATACAACTGATTCTCCTAAAGATAAACCAACCGGTATTGTGGTCAAATCTGTGGAGGTCCCTTTTAATGTGACTGGATTTACTTAATATATATAACAACTTTGTGGGATATCAAAATCAATGTTTTTGTGTTTTGAATAATTAGTCAGACAAGCTATATGAGGTTGACAGCTTGGTCTTGACCACACAAAGAATCCCTGTCTCCAGTCTCCAACCTTGTATTGTGGAAATATTGTTGTGAAAAATAGAATTGCACATGTGACAAATTCAATTTGGACATTGCACACAGAGAAGGGCACATACTCTTTAGAATTTGATATACAATATTTCACAGGTTAAGTCTAATATTTCAAGTCTTAGGTTACATCATCGCCTCTTTCTCCATTTCCCTCCCCTCTCTCCACCTCCCATTCAATAAGCAATCCAGCGGTTGAGTGTGTGCTCATTTACATCTCTTAAACTGTCACTCACACACACGCACACACACACACACACACATTGTTGCTGCATATGCCGATTTTTCAAGACTCACAGGATTCAGTTCTCATCACTTGACACCCGCTGTTGCTCAGGTTTCAATGCTCAAACAGAAAAAAAAAGCCTTTCTCCCATTCGCTGTCTCTTATTCTCTCTCTCTCGCTCTGACAGTAGGTGTTGCATACTAATGTGTGTGTGTGTGTGTCTCAGGGGGGTGAGATGAGGAAGTCCTCTCCCATTACTCAGTGCCCACCAGCTGGGCAGGGGCAAGGGCTTCAGCAGCCAGACAGATGGTACTGTCACCCCCTGCACACAGACACACACAGACACACAGACACACACACACACGGAAACGGACACACACACCACACACACACACACACACACACACACACTCAATAGTGTATTAGTGAGGAGGAAGTCATTAGCTGGGAAAACCACAAGAATCCTTATTGAACGGGGGGAAGAAAAGGGGTGAGGGTGAGATGTAAAGAGGGAGGAAAAAGGGGAGAGAGACAGAGACGGTGGGGGAGAGAGAGAGCTAGATAGAGAGGGGTGGGGGGGGGGGGGTATTATCCCGAAACTCAGTTCTGCTGAGGCAATCTGTCATGGTTGAAGTAATTGCCCTCGTCTTGCGTGAATGAAGTGATCTGTCATCGCCCACTGCATTACTGACTTAAGAACTGCTCTGACACGCGCACACACACACGCACACACACATATAGGCACACACACATAGACACACACAGGCGCACGGTCAGAAAGCCGTGACCCTCCTGAGCGCTCCAGCTCAGACGCACGCAGCTGTGACATCTTGAATAAACCACCCATCCAAAAATTTCGGCAGAGGGGAAGAAAGAAAAAAAAAAAAGAAACATGGCCAGCCTCTCTGCTTCCTTTCGCTCGCTCATAATCACTCTTTGTCTGTGCAAAGAAAGAGTGCGAGTGTTGCCCGGAGAAAAGCGGCCGATTGCTGCAATGTTTTATCAGTAAGAGTAGAGTGGGCCAGGGTCTCATTGGGTCAACATCCTCTGGTCCTGTTTAGCAGCTCATGTGGTGTGCGGCTGATACACTGGGTGTAATGGGAAAACAAAGGGGGGAGGGGAGGGTATAATTGCTCTTTAGCTGCAGCTATCAGACTAATATTTGTCTACGTGGTGAAAAGAGACATTAGTCACATTGATTAGGACTCATTATTGGAGTGTGGGGCGGTGAGCGGGGCTCATTGGCTGCACATGTTTGAAGAAAGCTGAGCATCAGCGTGCACTGAGTGAGAGTGACGAAATATGGTAAAGAAATATCAATCTCAGGCTTAAGTTTTCACAAAATTTTAATCTTTGATGGGCAATTAATATTTAAAAAGTCAAATATAAACAAAAAATGATGTATAATTTTCACACGCGGATGCTTTGAGACATGCACTGAACTCCAGATTATTAACTGAAATTATTCTATGTGGGTGTGTTGATGAAAAAATTATATAAGGATGAAAAAGAGGTGCGACACACACCTAGAGGACACTAACTTGTGTAACTAATACTAATGAACACGACAAGAGAGCTTTTGATGATAAGGGCCAACTCCAGTGTCAAAAATAAGATATTCATGTCGGGCCTCTGCTCGCTGTGCCACTCACCTGCATGCTCCAGATATTTCTGTTGTTGTGAACACATACGTGTGGTGAACCGTCTTTTCCAGTATGGAAGGCAAACTCTGGAGAAAGTCTGGACCACATTGGGAAGACATTTTCGGGAGCTCATGTCTGAAAATGGTTTAAAGCTAATCGAATTTGCCGACGACACCACATCAGTCGTGTCACGTGGAATGGTTTTGTTGGCTCTTGTGCATTGCTTTGGCCACACATGCCTGCCACGTCAGTGCTAGAAAAGCCAAAGAAATGCTACAAAATACCTTTTCCATCCCTCTGCTTACCATGGATCCAAATCAGCTCTCCTAAATGTCTTGGCAGTAACTGTTAATTCCAGTTTACTGAAGTGGGAGTGAATTACAAAGGCAATTCATACCTCGGCACATTGGAGACAAGAGAGTTGTTCTCAAAGGGATCGTTTGCCCAAAAATGAAAATTCACTCATTATCTACTCATCACTATGCCGATCAAGGGGCTGGTGAAGTGTTTGACTCCACAAAACAGTGTTACAGCCAAATCCATTATGGCAACCACATCTTCAAATATAAAAAAAACAACAGCAAGAAAACACAAAATGCCTCCGTACTGCTCCTGGGGTGTCATCCAAGTGTGTGTGAGCCCTGACAATCAAATTCAACTTGAAACAATGTCATTTACACAATGTTTTTCGCCTAAATGTTGTCAGATATTCTCTTAATTATTACTGCAGTTCTCGCAAGTTCTCCTGATACAAGAACTGCGGTAGTGAACTATCCCTTTAAGGCTATTGTGGACGTTTGAGGTTTTTAAAAAAAGAGACTGATATTTCCTTTTCCATTGCAGGGATGAATTCAGACTAGTTTATGCATCTCTTGCCCCACCAGTCAGCTGGAATTGGCTCCAGCCCACTGTCCCCGCTGCCTCTCAGGGATGAGCGGGCACAGCTAATGGATGAGTGGATCAATATGGAACCAAAGACCATAGACAGTTAGAATAAAGACCCGAAGGAGGGAGTTAAAGTTAAACAATCAAATAATGTATTTTGTCTGATCTGCACTACAGCCAAGTGTGAATCGACCATCCGGTTTGGTTTGGGAGCAGAAAACTTTCTAAAGGTTCATCTGGCTTCATCGCAGCCGACCAACCTTCCTATCTAACATCTGTATTTTTCCAAACCTTAACCTCAGATTCATTTATACCCTTGATCTTTTCCTTCCAGGTTTTGCAGATTTCTCCAATATGAATATTCTCTTCTGGTTGGCAGACGTAAAGCTAGTTTTGGGGGAAACACTTATTATTTATCTTAGCATGAGAAGGATCTTATTTACACAGCTTTAGTCAAAATGGAAATTAACTGATGCAACAGTCCTGCACTACAGAGAGGTGTGGAATCAACTTTATGGAAATTTCGTACAGAGTTTTATGTTAAATTGCATATATTATACAGGTTTTACTGTGTCCCACCATCCTGTACATACAGTGCCTTAAATCACAAACGCACCCCCACATGCACAGTAACTCTCCACCTCCTCCATCACCTCGGCACATGCACACTCACACAAGCAGACGTTCAAATAGACATACAGTCTGTCATATTTGCGGCTGGCAAATAAGCACTGAGAGGCTGTTAAAGCCGGCAAGCTGAGCAAACCAGAGACAAGCGGGTGCTTAATGAACTGGGCTGCCTCCCAGCACAACATCTCATCATCACTTGGACTTAAACAAACCACTCAGCTGCTAATTGGCCGAGCCGCATGGAGCCGCTGTGAGGAATGTATGCTCCCCACCTCCACTGTTGCTTCTCAAAGGCTTGACAGACAGCAGCAAGGCAGACTCTGTTATTGAGTCTTTGCACTGATCTGTGACAGTCTGGCCTTCTGTCGGCGGTGTACATCCATACGTGCGCCGAGTCACTCCATGCACTCTCGTGTGCTTCCGCTGTAATTTGTGCCAAAGCTTTTTTTTTTTAAATCCCCTCACTCTCTCAAAGTATTTTACTATGTTTCGATCGCTGAAATTGCCGGTGCGTAGAATTTTGAGGCTACTCTTTGCACTTGTCAATCAAACAGCAGCCATTGTTGTGCCATCTCTTTCGCTCGTGAATGTTCATGAGATTTAGTGTAAAGTTCTGCAAGTACCCCGCTGATTTCCCTCTTCTGTTCGGCTGCAGCGGCCGTCGTCGCTAATGTTCTTCTTCTTCTGTTCCAGACAAATACAGCCCATCACTTCCTGTGTGCCCGAGGATTTCGATCAGGAAACCGCGGCCAGACACCAGGTGCTGAGATTATCAAGTGCAAAGATTCATAAACTGGGAATAAGCCGCGTTATATTATTGGCAAACAAAGATTTATTGATGTAAAATGTTGCAGATTATGCCTTGATTCCAATCCCTGGCCAAGCAGAACCTTCTCAGTAATGTTAATTGTATCTTACTTCTATTTTATACTTTTTCTTACATTTTTTTAAATACGCATCTAAATTGAAATATTTTTAAATGATAATTTGACTCATAGAAGAATTTCCTCGGAGTGTCTGACTGAGCGTTTCTGCTAATCCAAGAACAAATCATGGTCAAACAATGGCTACTTGTGCAGCTACATCTTGTTTTTGTGGAGGCAGATATTTCTGCTTCGGGTCAGACCAACCTCATCGCAGGGTGGAGATGTTTCCAGCGAACGGAGGGTTTAGGAGGAAGTTGATAGAGCTTAAGAGCAGGAAACACACCCAAGTGACTCGTGGTCAAAGCCCGAAAGTAAACGGCAGCACATCTCTGCAGTTAGTTCAAGTTCATGTATCTGTTTGCTTTGACTGCACCTCGTGTTTGTTCAGGTAGTGTGCAAATAGTTATGACAGGGATATGGATATATCGAGGCTGGATTTCACTGCTGATGTTAATGATACTTTTTTAATGAAGCTCATTTTGAGCCGATAGTTTGTGCTGATATTCAATGTCACAGCATTTTCATTCCAAATATTGCCCCCTAATTACAATCAATTTGTAATTTGTAATAATTATAAGACAATTTCTGATTTAATCTAAGTAAATAAGTGTAATTATACTGATGTGTGTTTAAAAAATAGGATTTAAACACTATTTGCAGATCATTATTGGTTAGTAGTCACACATTATGGGTTACTTTTCGGGTGAAGAATCTTTACACAGAAAATTCATAAAATACCTTGAGAATGCATTTGCTGGGTGGCAAAAATGTATTTTTTTTACAATTAACATGTGAAACGCTGACTTACAAATAAAAAATGTATGTAAAAGTTTAACCATTCTTTGTCTCATCGGGCTTTCTTTGAGCATGAGCATTTTATTGTGAGAGTAGAATCACTGCAGGTGGAACAACTTTCATTGTGTGTGTGTGTGTGTGTGTGATCCTGTGTGTGCATGTGCGTGTGCATGTGGCTTAATCACACCTTCACTGTCGTCATCGTAGCAAGTGATAACACTGGCATTGACTGTATTGACAGGTCAGTAATGGCTTATTTAATTAATTATTTACATTTCATACCACCGTAACTACATAGTCAAACTGTTACCAGCCAAACATGCAGCATTATCTACAAAATATAATAAGTGTGAAGCCTATGTCAAAAACTAGTACAATAACCATTACATGTACTACAAGCTTCTGTTTCAGCTGGAATACAGAGACCCACGCCACCTCCCTCTCACCAGCAGTTAATGGGTGATTAAGCCCTGTTGCAGACAGTGGGCCACAGGGAACCAATTGATCTGACCCTTCACCCCCACTCTGATGGAGGGGGGAGGCTGGAGGTCAGGCCTGTAAGGGATACCCTCTTTATCCCTCTGCCTGAACAGGAGCTCAAAGCTGGTGGAGGCACCCAACCAGGATCCATGGCTGTCCGGGGCCCCCCCACCAACAGCATCACATTCATATGGTCAATACGAGCCAAAGAGCAAACACCTTGGTGCTCTGTGGCCCCCGTGATGCTTTGACCTGGGTATCTTTGATTTTCCCAAGGGTAACCCACTTGCTCTTTGATTGACTCCAATTGGATGAGCCCCGCATGTGAAAACACACACTTACACAATAACCGCTATTTGTGACGAGTCGGGATACGATCCTAACTTCTTCATCTTGGTGATCCCTGACAGTCATGAAGTGAAGAGTGAGCTGATCCTTCTCTCAGTGAAAGACTTGTAGGGGATTTTCCGAGGAGAGGACTTTGTAATGCCACTTCTCTTTGAGGTATCCAATGAAGTCAGCACTATTGCATTAAGCCTACTGGTCTTCCTAAGGGCACCTTTTCATCACAACCC